>NC_053130.1:26121446-26421446 GCF_010015445.1 Perca fluviatilis | reverse complement strand
TTTTTACATTATGACATTGTATTTGCTGCAGTGCTATTTTTATCAAACAATGGGGCCAAAGTTGGAGTTTCTGTAGGCTGGCACTCTCACAATAGAATCTCATGCTACTGTAAGCACCCTGTTCTTCTGTTCATTCCTGACAAACTTAGACCTAGTGGAGAACATGACTTGTTTTTGTTTCCATATTCAGTAACAATGATTCTAAAGGCGCTGACACATCAACCCCATTATCGGCCGTCGGACAGTCTGGCGAGGTCAGTGAGGTCAGGAAGGCGGGCAGTCGGACTCAATGACCAATCTGATTGGCGAAGTGCTAACCCGGAAATGACGAGCGGGATGAGCGTGACGAACGCCTCTCAAAATCTGACGAAAATCTTTTAAACTCGCCTTTGTCGATCTAAAAATGAAGAGCGATTCAGCAACTGCATGGCCTATTTCTCGCTTATATTGTTTCCAGAAACAGGTTTCGGGTGAACTATTTTCGTAAAATACAAGATCGTATTCCCAACGAGCCGCCATTATGGTCCGGCTTTGAAATTCGGGAGAAGCCAGACCCACGTGACGCATTTGTCCAATCAGCTGTCGGTTTTCCTTTTTTGGGCGACAATACAGATTAGCGCAGCCTGCTGTTATGGAGAAGTATTACGTCTTGCGCTCAAGTCGGCGTCGCTTCGGTGTGTTCTGAGGCCCTTTTTGGACCAACTCGGGGAGGCTGTCAGTCCGACTGCCTTTTCTGCCGACGGTCGGCCGTCGGGTTGGTGTGTCAGAGCCTTAAGGCTTAATCTTTGACACCCAAAGCCCTTCTAGTTTTCACTTAGTCCAGCTCATTCAAAACCTTGTCACGCATCATCACATGATATAGGAGATATGTTACGTCACTAGCTACAGAAAATAGATAAGTGGAAGGTTATCAACGGACGATTACTGTAACAATTCATTTCATTAAACACAACAAAATTCCATGACTTTTTTTCTTAAACTTTCAAGGATTTTACTAATACCATGACTTTTCCAGGCCTGGAAAAGGAGATTTTGAAATTCCATGGCTTTTTTTTTTTTAAAGGTTTTCCATGGCCATGGGAACCAGGAGCAAAAGTAAAAAAAAAAGTTTTTCATTGAGCTAATTATGGTTCCTGCTGTCCTCGCTTCGTCCTCAATCAATCAATCAATCAAAATGTATTTGTATAGCGCTTTACAACAACCAGCAGGTATCCAAAGTGCTTCACATCAGGAACTAAGAAAAGAACAACATATCTTGCAATATGAATAATGAAACGTAGAAAACAGGAAAATCATAAAAGGTCCTCCAGCCTTTACCCCAGGAATCACCTGAGGTCCCACATCATTGAGGAGGAGACGAGGAGACGAGGAACCACAGGTGTATTTGATGTTTTTACCGAGAGACAGCACCACTACAACAGAAATCAGTTAAGTGACTGGTGATCGGATCTGATGGGACAGTATAAGAAACGTCTGGCTGTCGTGAAAACTTTCTGTATATACACTAACTGTTGTAAAGACCTCCCACCTGTGTACAATACACTTTCCCTCACTTACATAGACAAACTGAACAGTGGTGTAGTCTAATGTATTGTAGTGGGTATACTGTACTGTATAATGGCCAGAATCTGCCTTTTTCTTTGGGGGTGGGGGGGGGGGGCATATCATAGTGGGGACTTCATGAAGTCGTTGATGCTCAAAACTTAGTAAATTGGTGCATAAAAGTGGGTCAGAATGGAGGAAACTCTGACCCACTTTTATGCACCAATCCACGGTGGAAATACCTTTATTTAGCCTACGTGAAGAAGAAAAACACAGATGACAATTCAAAATTATAATGGAAAGTATGTTGTTGTGGGTCATTGGGCATTTTTAAGTGGGTATATGGAAACCCTGGAGCTTTCTTAGTTGGTATACTGCGTATACCTGCGTATGACGTAGACTACACACTGCTGCTTTCAAACCGTTAGGCCACAACAGATTTCCAGGAAGAAGAGTATTTGAACCAACCTTGTCAGCGGTGAGTTCTCGAATCTTGACGATCTGCACTCTGAACTTCATGAGCAAGGCCTCCAGGACCATACACTTCTCCCTCCAGTCCTCCTGGCTCATGGCCTCCTCCCCCTCCGCCATAGCGCCCAACCCTCTGGAAAACACACACAGACAAACACAGAGCAGTGAGACACCAAGAGTACGTAGACCAGTGCTTCTCAACCTTTTAGAGTCGTGACCCCCCCCCCAGAATAATGAGGTTGGTGTTCGCAACCCCCCTCTACCCCTCTCGACGGCGAGAAAAAGAGCTGCAAACCGGTGTAAACAGTTGTTTCTACGCACCTCCCCTAGGGCTGGGCAATATATCGATATTATATTGCTATCGTGATATGAGATTAGATATCGTCTTAGATTTTGGATATCGTAAAATCGTAATATATTAAGTGTTGTCTTTCCCTGGTTTTGAAGGCTGCATTTGAGTAAAGTGATGTAGTTTAGCAGTAGGTTTTTTTTATCGTTATCGCAATATAAACTGCCGCAATATACACATCGCGAAAGGCTGCGACATATCGCGATAGACAGAGACTTTTTGTGTTGGTTGAAAGAAAATATCAGTAGAAAATTACAGTTTAAAAAGAAACTGTCATTCTTTTTTAGTGGAGCCTTTTATATAGCCTGGCTCCGCCCTCCTACGTACTTCCGCTCAAATTTCCTTTTCCTTTCACATTCAATTCAATGTTAAATTTGTTCAATAAAATAATGTTGGAAATGATTTCCTTTCGTTTGTTTTGCTGCAGAAATGCAGAACAGAGTACACTTTAATATCTGTTTATTTATCGCAAGAAATATCGTTTATCGCGATATTCAACCACCTTAACGCATATGTTCCTCCTATCGTGCAGCCCTAGCCTCCCCCCTGCTTTGTTTCATACATTCATTCACACATCTCCAAACAGCACTGAAACTCATGAGGATTGATGCTTACTTGTGTCAATATTGGATACAGGGCAACAACGGCTGCATTTGTCCATTCTTAAAATAAACAATACAAAAATCAATCCAACTTTATCATATTCATCATGAAATGGAAAAGAGACACTGGACCAGTGTATGAATTTTTAATCTTACATACTTGCCAAACCAATATACCGCATCTCTCTGAGCCAAATACGCACAAACATATCTAGACACAGACACACACAAAAAAAAAACAGACAGAGGGTTTGTTGTGCAGATGTTTTGCCACCAGCCAGCACCTGAAATATTCCAGGGTCGAGCCCAGCTGGAACAGTGTGGGTATAAGTGGGCGTATCACTTAGCTTAGCCAAACAGAAAAAAAAAAAAAAAACCTCGACACCCTGCCTGGGCCGGACTTGCATCATGTTTTCCAGCGCAATCGTTGGAAAACACGCGGTTCACGCAGAGAGAGAGAGAGAGATGAGAGAGACTGATGAGCATCTCTGATGGAGGAGAGCAGCAGGAAGATAGAAAGCCTGGGTTTCTCTTCCAAGTAATAACCTCTCATTACCAGCCTGGCCTCCTTACAAAGAGACTCGCTGCTGCACACATGTGTGTGGAGGAAAGGCCATAAACTACTTTCCACAGGCTTATTTCTGTTGCCTGTTTGCTGTGGTAAACACTGAGGGAGGCAGAGGGGAAAAAAGAGCTCTCATCCCACAAAAGAAAACAACATTAATGACAAGGGCTGTGTATCGGCAAGAATCTGGCGATACAATACCTATCATGATACATGGGGTCACGATTCAATATATTGCAATATATTTCGTTACTGTGCGTAAGGCGATATATTGGGAAAAGTAATATTTTAAAAAAAAGAAATGATGAGCATAAAAGTCAAAGAAGTGTACTTCAGGTAAACAATTCAGTACACAGAAAATCAAACTGCCAGTTTGGGATTGTGGTTCAAATTTGTTTTTTATATGCTAAAGTAGGCCAAAGTTAGCTTCGGCCCTGCTAGGCAAGGACAGTAGTGGTGCGTCTCAGCATAGCCATTAGCGGTAGGGGGTTTAAACACAACATAAACGTGAACCACTGTCTTACGTGAATATTTTTGAACGTAAAGTAAAAAATAAAAATCAATATTGCGTTTTTGAAAATCTATACAGTATTGCAAAATAAAATATTGCGATACTCAAGTGTATCGATTTTTTCTTACACCCCTATTAATGACTATAATATGACATATTGCATTGTCAATGAATTGTGAATTGTGTCTGTTCTTACAATATACAGTCCTTCCAGAAAAATGTGAAGTTTTTTTGTGATTGTTGCGGGCAAAAATCATTATGCGGCACGTTTTCTTAAAAAATGCGATGGAATATGCGGGATATTTATGCAATTTTATGCGATGAAATTGCGGGAACTTGCAAAAATTGCGGTTTGATGAAAAAGAGAAAAAAAAGGGATTCCCCCAACACCCTGCTCTTCGATGATTTTCACGTCGCGTAATTACGTCACTTCATAACGTTCCCATGGCAACAGGGGGAAATGGCTGCTCTTGTGTGAAGTAAATGCAACATTTCTCAACTTTCTGTCAAGATATGTGTGACTTTTTTGCAACGAAAATGTGGGGATTATAAAATCATGCAAGCACCGCATATTTTGCGCGGAAATCGGCAATTTATGTGGCGAAAGTGTGGCGTATTTGAAAAAATGCGGCCCCCCATAAATATGCGGACTTTGGCTGATTATGCATTGAATTATGCGATCGCATAATCGCGTTTTTCTGGAGGGACTGATTATACGTATCCATTTCAAAATCCATATCCATTTTTTGTATTACTTAACATTAATATATTAAGATATTTTGTCAACCAACTTTAAAATACCGAGTATCATTTAAACATGCTGTAATTTGCAAGACTAATTAGGTTTAATTGTAAGTTCTCTGTGAAGGCTCGGACACACCAACCCGACGGCCGACCGTTGGCAGAAAAGGCAGTCGGACGAACGCGTCACGTGGGTCTGGTTGCTCCCGGATTTTACAACCGAGCATGATGGCGGCTTCGTTCCGAATACGATCTCGTATTTTACGAAGCTATAGTTCACAGAAACGTGTTTCTGAAAACATTTGAAGCGAGAAATAGGCCATGCAGTTGCTGAATCTGTCTTCATTTCAGATCGACAAAGATTCTGAGAGGCGTTCATTTCTGGGTTAGTGCTCCACCAATCAGATTAGCCACTGAGTCCGACTGCCGGCCTTCCGATTCAACAAGTAAAATCGGCCCAAATGGACGCCGACGGCTCCTCCTCCTCCGACTGACGACGGAACACACCGAGCAGACTCGAGTCACGGACCTCGCCAGACTGTCCGGCGGCCGATAAGCAGGTTGGTGTGTCAGCGCCTTAAGACCACCCTCTCTCACCTTCACCTTCATACTTCAGTTAGTCCAATATTCTTACTATGCAACTTAGAGTGCCTTTGTTGGTTACCTAATGGAGAGTATTTTCATGTCTTATCATATGGTTCTGCTGCAACAATACGATTCACTTGGGGCTTCTGAGAAGTTGATTCACTCAAATTTCCTTGTAAGTACATGTTTTGTAGAATTTAATGAGATCCTATGCGAATATTAGTCCATTTTCTATGGAAAACTACAGTATACTATATTTGTTCTCCAAGCATCATTCCACAGTGATGATGAAAGGATGTGGTTGGTGGAAAACATTAAAAGGCAATTAAACCTGATGAGCCCGGAGTTTCTTTTTTGTCTCTTTCTCTCTGCGCCACTTCCTGTTGAGTAAAGTCAGCGTAAAGACACAGTGGACCAGCATTTTGCTGTCTGAGTGCTTCCCTGTGATTTTGGTCTGGATCAGTGATGTAGTGAGCCATTAAAAGCCATTACTGTGGCCCAGGTTAGCTCAGTTGGTAGAGCAGGCGCACATACATTTATAGAGGTGAGCTCCTCGACAAAACGGCCGGACGTTCGACTCCGACCTGCGGCCCTTTGCTGCATGTCATTCCCATCTCTCTCTCCCCTTTCATGTCTACATCTGCCCTGTGGAATTAAAGGCCTAAAAATGCCCAAAAATATAATCTGAGGAAAAAAATACCCATTACTGTGATGAAAAAGCAAAGTACCCTAACCCCCTATTAAGGTAATATGTATTTATAATTATTAATTTAATAAACTTTAATAAAGAATTCTTTCAGGATTTCAGGATGAATACAGAGACTTCAAACAGCCAACAATAAGCCACTCTGAGGCAAAAGGTTGAATTTTAAATAGTTTGTGGCATTATAAATTGAATTTACAGACACTATTACACGTTACAGCTGATGCGTTTTTTGTTTCCAGTGATATCACAACAATATTTGGACATTTAATTTCCAAAAAAAAGAGAAAAAAAAGTCTATTTTGGTGTATAAAGTTTAATATATGTCTCTGAATATAACACCAGCTAGCAAAAGACACAACTAGCATCACCTTGTTTTGCCTCAACAGTGAATAAATGAGTCACGGCAAACAGTAGAGACTACTGTATTCACATTCATGAGTGTCCTCAACTAAAAATCGTCTATTTCGCATCACCAAAAAAAGCCGCCAACTGAGAAACAGGGCAAATGTCCACTGCTAATTTGTCTCACAAGTGAATGAAAACCTCAGTATGAACCGTTCTCAAAAAATACCTTAAGCTAAAAACATAGACTTTCCGCCGTTTCCTATTTAATTAAAACACTGCAATTTCTTTTCCGAAGTTTCACGACTTACCCTTTCAATATTTGATGGATAGAAACTATACGAGGGACTTCACGCCATGTCGACTCCGGCGTCTAAACATTTCTTGTTATTCCTGATGGAGAAAGTCCTAATTCATGAGTAAAACGGTGAATTTCTCTCGTGCCCAAGGATTTCATTTCAGCCCAAAGGCAAAAAGTTGGAGCAGGGTTGGACTTAGAGGGTGTGGTTTCGCACAACACGTCCAATCACACATTCGGTAGTCGTTTTCTCTACACTGCAGAACCACGAAGTCTGTGTTTGATTGACGAGTGTTGTCCGCCAATAAGAAGCCGGAGCGCTATTTTATGGAACGGGCAGCTTCTGAGGGCGGTGGTGGGTCTGTAACAATTTGTCGGAAGTGACGTCTTACATGTGCAGCATGGACCATAGTGGGTGTGTCAAGCTTACGAGAGAAATATAGGAAGCCAAATAAGTGTGGCTTCAAATTCAAAGTTTCATAATAATTAAGTCTGTAGAAGTATTTCCAACCACACATTTAGAACACAATAATGTATTAGTAAATGTATAATTAAATAAAGAATATAAATACTCATAAATACTACATGTAAACAGCATTTTATTTAGTTATTGGGCATGGTATTTAAATTGTGTTTTATTCTGAAAAATAATTACAGGAAGTGAAAGCATTTTATCCTCTAGCTTGACATACATTTCAGCTACCAACTGAAGAAGAGAAGCTCCAAGTAAACCTCATGCTGAATTGAGGTGAATGCTAGCTG
The DNA here is from genome assembly GCF_010015445.1 of Perca fluviatilis. NCBI lineage: Eukaryota > Metazoa > Chordata > Actinopteri > Perciformes > Percidae > Perca > Perca fluviatilis. The sequence continues at coordinate 26,413,972 of NC_053130.1, read as the reverse complement.
CCTATATTTAACGTTACACTTTTTTAGTTGTTCTTTGTGAGCGTTTCGTTGTTTTATTGTGTCAGGGTTTGCTATTTGTGTCTCGCTTTTGAATTTCAGACGTAGAGTCAATGCCAGACAGAGACAGTTAGCTAGCAATTGTTGGCTAACATCACTCCTAGCAGCAGTAACGTTGACGTTACTTTTAGCAAAGGTAAAGCTAAATATGCAGTAACTGTGTGTGTGTGTGTGTGTGTGTGTGTGTGTGTGTGTGTGTGTGTGTGTGTGTGTGTGTGTGTGTGTGTGTGTGTGTGTGTGTGTGTGTGTGTGTGTGTGTGTGTGTGTGTGTGTGGAGTGTGTGAGTGAGTGAGTGAGTGAGTGAGTGAGTGAGTGAGTGAGAGTGTGTGTGACAGACAGACAGACAGACAGACAGATAGATATTGTTCATATGTGACATGTTCAGAAAACCCTGGTAATTTACTTTATTCATTTATCCAAAGGGACTATTAAAGAGGTGAAGATTTGGTGTTCTGCTCAATTTTGACAGGTCTGAGAGATTTGTATTCTCTACAACCGAGCCATGTTGCAGATTTATGTAAATTGGAATTATTGTTTTAGATCTATACCCAAACGATAACCGTTCATGTTCCTCATACAGGACAGTCATGGTGGTGAAGAAGAAGACGGCCAAAGTAGAGGCTGTGGTTTTGGATGAGGAGAACCTACACAAGCTGATAGGTAATGAGACCAAACTACCGATGAGCAAACTAACTATGGTTAATAAAACCAAAGGCGTGTAATTAATCCTGTTGGGGCTCCCAATAAAGATTACATGCCAACGTAGAGCACTCTCAGAACCAGATGTGTGCACTCTACACACTCCACTACTATATTATATAAGTCGTCCCAGTTTTTAGCGTTGAGCAATGCATGATCTTTTCTAGCATCCCTCTCTGTGGATGGAGGAGAGGATGGAGTCAGGCAAGTTGCCCAGACCCTGCAGTCCTGCTTGGAGCTGACCGAGCCGGTGCAGCAGATCCAGCTGGTTAAAAAGGTTGGTTTTGTGAGCTATAATAAAAAATACCACCTTGTCATCTTCAACATGCAAGAATATGTTGACTTTATAGACCAAAAAAAAAAAAGATAAGTGTGTTTCTACTATGATGTGTATTATGTTTACATTTTTTTTTCTTTTAAACCATGTAGATGGAGTGCTACTAACATACATTAAATGACCATTGTGTACATACTGCATCAGGCAGGGTCCCAGCTGGAGGCACTGAGTGAAGAGGAGCCTGATGGAGCTCTTCTACAGGCCTGTCTACACACCCTGTCTCTGGTCTACACCTCCCTGCAGGCCAAGAACCCCCTACGACGAGCCATTGCCAGGTACGTAGCTAAGTTCTAGGATTCTTAGTTTGAAACACATAAGTTCAAGTAAACAAGAAGCAGACTATAAGGTGATTTCAGTGGCCACTTGCTAGTGAGGCAACCACTTTTACATCCCAGATTTTATTATGCTTTCAAATGGCAAATCTTTTAATGTAAATCCTCATCCTAACGGCAATGTAAATTCCATATCAATGTCCAAGTAGCATTAACATTAGAGCCCGACCGATAAAGGATTTATATTTATAAATATTTGGTGATTTAAAAATCTGATATATCGGCAGATATATTATTAAAAAAAAAAAAGAAAGAAAAAAAAAAATCCTCTCGTAACAAAACATAAACAGATTTCCCTAACATTAGTTATTTGTAGTTATTTATGAATCCTCACTAAAATAATATGATAATGCAGTTTAAAAATAAACTGATAAATAAAAAATGTATCAAAATACAAACTTAAGATATGAAAGTTAAAGTCCTTTTGAACAAAAACACAATAACAAAAACAAATCTGAGTGTGTCAGGCAAAATGTCCGTTTTTATTTTATTTTTTTAATTTTCATTTATTGGCCATATTAAATGCCGATACCGATAATATCGGCCCGCTGATATATCGCTCGGGCTCTAATTAATATGTGCAAACGGTTAGTGCTGTTAATGCTAACCCTAACCCATCATCTGTGAATTACTCTCAAACCAAAAACTTAGGAGTCGTAAACTTACTTCCTAAGAGTTCATTTTAGCCTGAGGATGTTTTGTGAATATGGCCCCGATCAATAACATGCCTCTCTGTTGCTTTCCTCAGTGCCTTGGGTTCAGTACCAGCCTGGCTACAAGAGCATACTGTAAGCAGTTTGTCTGCCTGCTTGTCCCACTGTCTGTCCAACCCAACTACAGACCAGTATCCACACCTCGTAGACACCATCTCTGCCTGTCTGGATGGCTTCCCTCTCGGTGAGTGGGTGATTGCCTTTGCTCTTACTGCTGACTTACTCTACTTTTAAACACAACAGCTATCCGATACATTTCCCTCCTATTGTAAAATTACTTGTAGAATAACTACATTTCCAAAATTATTTCTCTTCAGGTGAGAGATGCATTCACAAACTGCTGCCGGAAGGTTAGTATCTAGCTTACTTACTGAAAATAACTGAAAATGAAAATAAATCTTTTTTTTTTTTTTTTTTTTTTTTTTTTTTTTTTTTTTTTTTTTTTTTAAAGAAAAATCTTACGTTGACTCTCTTTTCTCCTTTTATGTAGTGTTGCATTTTCTTCACAGGGGATTAAGTGAATACCTTCACCAGAACAGGTATAGAGGGATATTCTGTGTTCTATATTTCTCCATATCTCCCCATTAGTATTTGGTTTTTACTTAGATACAATTAAATGCCAAGTATATGCCAAAATAAATATTGAGTATTACACATTGAAAGTCATTTTCTCTCCTTCTTGCCATGACACAAGTTAGTACCTACATCACAGCATGGTGGCCCAATGGTTAGCACTGTGGCCTCACAGCAAGAAGGTTCTGGGTTTGAACTAGAGATGGTCCGATACCAGTTTTTGCTTCCCAATACCGATTCCGATACCTGAACTTGCGTATCGGCCGATACTGAGTACCGATCCGAGACCAGTGTGTCATATATTTTATTATGTTTTAACAACTGTATACTACTGTCCCTGTATGGATGTGATATGATTTCTATCTTTGTTGTTGGTCTGGCTCAGGTTAAACTCTTTGTGAAACATGAACAAACACAAAAAATGAATGCCACAGAACTTTCTTTTATTATCCAGTTTTTACAGTCAGTTATAACGGAAAAAGATTGTAAATAAACTACTTTAATGTAGATTTTCTTTAGGGCTTTATTACGTGGTATCGGATCAGTGCATAAACTCCAGTACTTCCCGATACCGATACCAGCGTTTTAGGCAGTATCGGAACCGATACCGATACTGGTATCGGTATCGGAACATCTCTAGTTTGAACCCAGGTCGTTCCGGCCCTTTCTGTGTAGAGCTTCTATGTTTGCGTGGGTTTATAGTGGCCTTGATCAAGGAGTCGGTCCACGGGCGCTGTAAATGGCTGCCCACTGCTCTCTTGAGGGATGGGTTAAATGCAGAGAATGAATTTCGTTACATGTATGTGACAATAAAGTACCTTTACCTTTACTTCCATTACAGTACCTATAATTAAACAGCTGCTATTGGAGCTTTATTTCCTCTTTGCCTCGTTGATGCCTTCTTGCTCTGTCGCGTTACAGTCTGATCAGCCAGTTAAGACGTTGATACACGAGGGAACAATATACAGCTCGTTGTTGATCCATGTGTCTCTGTCGCCCCCTGCTGTTGTCCAAGTGGTCTAGCAGGACGTCACATTGTCCAGGCCCAGCTGATGCAGTCCTGTCTGGCAGCCGTGAAGACCTCCATGCTGGTGATCCAGAGATCCCAGGAGACCATCGGCGCTGCCCTGCAGGCTGAACAGAATCACTGCAAGCTGGAGGACACGATGAGCAGCCTCCTGGGCTGCTACACACACATCCTCACTGATGGTAAGAAAAAAAAACACCTGGCATATACAGAGACTCAGCTGATGGATGTAGACATGTAGAACTACCTTCTTTTTAATTTCAGAAATATTCATCAACCCCCCGTCCTTACTCATAATTATCCAAATAAAGAACTATTTTTGGGAGAAGAACAGGTTCTCAAGTTTTCACATTATTTTAAAGATGCTTGAATAAAATGGGGATATACATATTTGTATGTCTATATATTCAGTGGAAGTGTCATTACATTAAAGAAGTCTTGAATATTTCAGTCTTTTAATCATTATCCTGTGCAGCTAGTCAATTTAGGAAAATAATACGGATTTCAAGAGGAAAATGAGGATTAACAAAAGATTTTTTTAATGATACTTTTTAGATTTAATGATACAAACAATAAATGTGTCCTAAGCAGCTTGACAATGGCAGATGGGAGTCATAAACTTCCCAAACTCCTGATTGCTCCAGAACTTTAAATAAGGGGGCCATTTTTGCTCATATATAGGAAACCACAAATACTTACAGTAGGTGTACGTATGGTCCTCTCACTTCTTTCCCCCTCTGTTCCTTTCTCTGTTTCTAGAGGAGTTCGTCCAGTCAGTCCAGAGTACAGCCGGCATGGCTGTAGTGTTATTGATCAGGTCTGTCATGGGTCGTGGAGATGAAGTTGCCTCTGTGGTGAGTCGAGGATTAAGAATTCTGAATGGTGCACGTTACGCACACATTTACATATTTACCTGTGTTCTGAATGAGACTGACTTGTAAAGTCGTGATCTTGGAAATAAAATGTTTTTCTTGAAAGGTGCTCTGAGCGATGTCACGCGGTGTTTTTAGGCTACAACATTCTTTGTCACATACAGCAAACATCTCCTCACTGTCCGCCAGCTGCCTGTCCCCTGAACACACTGTAAAAAAACAACAACAGGCAGCCCAGGCTCCACAAACGCCAACAAAAACAAACTGCGCCAACCTGCACCACCAAACATAACAAACAGTCTTCTAGCGTTCCAGCCAGTAACCAATAAGAAGGATTTTGGGGTTGGGGTTGGGGGGTTAGTGGCCGGGATGAGGAGCAGGGAGGTAGCCTCATTTTGTTTGAAAATACTTCAAACGTCAACAAGAAGTGCCGTCACCCAACATCGCTTAGAGCACCTTTTAACATATTATAGCAATGCATGTATAAAGCTGCTGAAACATTGCATCTTGCAGAAACCTGTGTTGATTCTGTTTTGGTCATTCTTGTCTTTGTGTATTAGGTGTGCAGTTTGCTGCGCGGCTCAGCGCAGGGTTTGGACTCCGCTCCTCAGTGGCTAAAGCAGAGGTGTGAGGGACTGTGGACCAGTGGTCGCCCGCCGGGTGTCTCTCTCTATCTGTGTCATGGGGCTTTGGCCATGTTGAGCTGGAAGGGCGCTTTCCCAGGGCCCCGGTGGGAAGAGTTGCTGCTGTTGGTCCCAAACACGCTGCTGGATCTAGATGTCAGGTAGGTCTGGTAATCTGATCCACATTCAGTGCTGACTAGTCTACATTGTTATCCTAGTATATCAAAGGAGAACGGTCCCAATTAGAATTAGTCTACAAGTCCATTTAAACAAAGCACTTGGATGCCTGCCAGAGCTGAAAGTGACGGACACTAGTAATATAACTAGAGGGGTGAATCTTGATTATCGATGCAGCATCGTCCATGTCCACGATTCGACGCATCGATTATTTGATTAATTTCAACACCTCTAAATATAGCGTGTGACTACTTGATCTGTGTCAACCATCTCTGAATAAAAATCCCAAAACAGTCTTTACAGCCTGTTTTTCTTTTCTTGCTGTAGTATAAAGGAGTCCAGTACAGCCATGGTGGTGGCCCGGGTGTTGACCCTGTGGAGCAGTGCTGCGCTTGACTGCCTGCAGGGGGAGAGGCTGCCCTGCCCTCCGCGCCTCCGACAGTCCCTCAGCGGCGGCTCGGAGCTACAGCGACAACTGCTGGAGCACATCTACTCCCACTGGGAGCACCCGCTGGACGGAGTCCGCCACCAAACCCGCTCCCTGTTTCGCAACCTCCTCCTCCTCCATCAGCGCACCAACCCGTCTGTCTCCGACCCAACCAAGGACTCTTACGTCACGGAGCTCTCCCAAAGCCTGCTGGGACTGGAGTGGCACATGAGGGGGAAGTACGGCTCCTTGGGCTGCCTCGTGGAGCTCTTTGGGGCAGGCTACCTGCTTGACATCCAACCCCAGCTGCCTTCATGTCTCCTGGGCCTTATGGGGGACCAGACCCTGGCTCCTTATGCCAGCGACCTCCTGGAGAGGCTGTTTGTCAGCCACAAGGCACAGCTGGCCAGTGAGGCTGTTGCGGGGGACAAGACGGCCACAGAGGACTGGATGGAGTGTTGGCACCAGACGTGGGTAACCCCCCTGCTACAGGTGCTGTGCCGTGCCAGGCTGGACCAGACCACGTACATCCTGGACTATTTCCTGCCCAAGCTGCTACGCTGCAGCCCCTCCAGTCTGGCGCACATGGTGCAGGCCTTGCAGGACCCACCGCCAAGCAGCACAGGTAAAGGCACCGATGTCTGCACATAAAAACACATTCACATTCCATTTTTCGGCAACTATTTTCCCTTTTTCCTTCTGGTTATTCTCATGATATATCAGCTGTACGTTAATGTCTCTCAACTTCACAAAGCATTCTGTTGTGGCAAGAAATACTATAAAAAAATGTCTTCTCCACAGTTACAGTGGGAGCATTCTTTAACACAGTCATGACAAAATGTGGAACCATTTCATAAATGCAGTTTTTTCTGTTCTCTTTAGGCCCTTCAGGCAGCAGGGGTGCACTGGGAGCTCTCATGACATGTTTGCGGGCAGCCAGGGCCCAGGGTGTTGTTCCATCCTCAAAGGAGGGTCTGTGGGGAGGACTGGTGCCCCTCTCCCTACTCCAACAAGCACTGGTACACAAACATGATCAAGTGAGTGTCTGTATCCTCAAGTGTGTATCCTTTCTTTTCAATATTTCATACGTTTGGCACATAGCTTGGATTTCCATTGTATTTATGTGTCCTCAAATCCTACCGCCCAGGTGAGGTTGGATGCTTTGGGGTTGGTGTGTGAGAGCCACCGCAGCACTGAAGCGCTGTCCTCCCAGGAAATGGACCTGATCCGCCACTTCCTGCTGCCTAATCTCAACAGTCAGTCACCAGGCGTCAGACAGCAGACAGTCAGCCTGCTGAAGAAGGTCAGCCATTTACCTCACATTTCCTTTTTTTTTTTTTTTTATGGATTTAGTTTCTCACTGAATTTGAGATGTTAAAGGGTAACTTCAGTGTTTTTCAATCCGGACCCTACTTCCCATGGCTTTGTGTCTAAATGACCAATTGGAACAACCATTTTTTTTAAAAATAGGTCCAGTATTAACCAAGAGAACTGCAACCTGGCAGTGTCAAAACAGGCTGCGATGGAATCGCTCTGGGCAACCATCGATGTACGTCCACTAAAAGTGCTTGTTTTTGCCACTGTCGAGTTTACATTGTTATTGTAAGTGTCTGACTATATCATGGAAAGGACCCAACGGAGAAATTAAACGTTTTACTCTTTACCTTTTCGCTCGATCCGAACTGTTTGTTGCGTCCACGTCCCGCTCAAGGGGTAGTCTCGTTCTGAATCAGGCAGCAGCAGGTCCCACTCCTTACAACATGGGCTTTCTTCCTCTGTGGGCACACGGTCGCACTACAAATCTCCCGACCCTCGCGGCCTCGCAGCAGCTGGTTCGCCCTCCTCTCCCTGCTGTCCCTCTCTCTTTCTCCTGGTCTGTTTTGTAGGAGCTATTCTTCATCCATATACTCTGGCTCAAATAAATACTCGCAGCCATCGAATTCAAAGACCTCCTCCACATTGTGGAAATCATCTAAATATTCAGCCAGAGATTGGAAATCTTTTAGGTAACACTAAGCCACACTTTATGTACTCCAACATAACAAACTCTCCCTCGACACACACACACACACACACACACACACACACACACACACGTTCCACAGTGCTGTCTTTTTGGCAACAAGTCCCCTCCCAAGATTTCAGAACACTTCACCATCTTTCCATAATGTAGTCAGACACTTATAATAACAATCTGAGCATGTCAGTGGCAAACTGCCCCGTGCGATTACACTGTAGCCCGTTTAATGGCTGCCGGTTACAGTGTCATCGCTCAATACTGGACCAATTGCAAAAAAAAATGTGTTCCCATTAATCACTCAGACACAAACATATGGGAACACAGGGTCCAGGTTGAAAAACACTGAAATTCCCCTTTTAAGCTGGTAACGTACAGTCAGTTTGTTGGCTGGGAGCGGTTTATACTAGGGAATGGAAATAATTGAATTTTCATTTTCAACGGGATCTGCAGTGCTAACATCCCTACACATTACAAGGAGACATTTATGACTCAATTTAATGATTGAATCAAAGCTATTACTTAATGGAGCTTAAAATCCTCTTCTATACAGCTGCTTTGTAGAGTGAAACCGCCCCCCCAAAAAAAAAAAAAAAAAAAAACAAACAAAAAAAAAACACACACAAAAAAAACACCCCCCCCCCACCCCACCCCCAGAGTGTTTTGTCTGATAAAAAAAAGGACTTGGCGCGTTTTTATGTGTGTTGTAGGAGTTCCTGCGCTGGCTGTGTGTGAGGCTGCTGGAGGTTTTGCTTCCTGGAGCTTCCTTCTCTAAATGCCTTATGTCCCTCCACCTGCTGTGTCTACTGGGGGAGCTCTTCACCTTCAGCACTGGTATGCCTATTGTTCATCAGCAGCAGTCATATATGACTTACCAGACTTTACAAACCATCACAGCATGTAAAAAAATCTGCTACTAACATTATAGGTTTATGGCAAGTTCAATATAACCGATATGTTTTTAAGTGTTACTTTAAATGATGCAGTAAAAAAAAAAATATATATATATATATATATATATATATATATGCCATAATACAGTCCCTCCTGAAAAACGAGATTATGCCTTCGCATAATTCAATGCATAATCAGCCAAAGTCCGCATATTTATGCGGGGGCCGCATTTTTTCAAATACGCCGCACTTTCGCCGCATAAATTGCCGATTTCCGCGCAAAATATGCGGTGCTTGCATGATTTCATAATCCCCGCATTTTCGTTGCAAAAAGTCACATATATCTTAGCAGAAAGGTGAAAAATTTTGCGTTTACTTCACACAAGAGTAGCCATTTCCCCCTTGTTGCCATGGGAACGTTATGAAGTGACATAATTACGCGACGTGAACATCATCGAAAAGCAGGGTGTTGGGGGAATCACTTTTTTTTTCTCTTTTTCATCAAACCGCAGTTTTTGCAAGTTCCCGCAATTTCATCGCATAAAATTGCATAAATATCCCGCATATTCCATCGCATTTTTTAAGAAAAAGTGCTGCATAATCAAGGATTTTTGCCCGCAACAATCAGAAAAAAACTCTGCATTTTTCTGGAAGGACTGATAATAGCTCATTTATCTGACATCATACAAACAGCAACTTTTAGACACTTTTTATAGACCATACCAGACAATTGAAATTGGTCTTCCTTGTCGTACATTATGCATAGTAAATATGAATGTTGCTAAAGTCCACTAAAAAGCTTCAAACATCGTGTCCTATTTCATCCAACTCGCTCAGAGCAGTTTGGAATCCAGTGCTTTCATCAAGAACAACTTTGTGATGATGTTTGGTACATTTCATGTAATACCAGTGGCCAGTGCACATTGCTGGAATACATCTTTCTTTTGATGCCTGAACCAGCAGTCTATCCATTACTAGCTGGCCTCTAGGGCTGGGCGATAGGGTGAAGATCAGATATCACGATATTCTTGACCAAATACCTCAATATCGATAATGCGGCGATATTCTAGGGTTGACAATTGGTGCTCTAACAAAATATCTTCACACTTCGATTTTGGATAAATAATCATCTGTAATGTAGATATAATGACTAAGTGGGTAAAGGCAAATAATAGAACAGCTAACAGTCTGGTAAGTTCAGAAAAGTACATCACTTTACTGTAACGCAGCCTTTAAAACCAGGAAAAGACAACACTTGTGTCATATCATGATATTACGATATCGAAAACATAAGACGAAATCTAGTCTCATATCACGATGTCGATATAATATCCATATATTGCCCAGCCCTACTGGCCTCTTTACTTTGATGCCAACATGATGCTCTAGCTGACTCAGCGTTTCTTCACCCCTGCCTCTCTGTTTTCTTCAGGCCCTGATGTGTTTGCCCTCAGTGAAGTTGTAACCTCTGCCCATGCTCAGAATGTCCTCTACTGTGTTGCCAGCAACTTCCTGGAAGTCAAACAACTGGCCTCAACGTTACTACGGCAACTCCCACCATCAGCTGTGGGACTACAGGTTAATATGAGGACCAAGCTCAGTCACTATGTGTTATATCTTGAAATGTGATACTTAAAGGACAATTCCGGCGCTAAATGAACCTAGGGGTTAATAACCTATGTGTACCGAATCGAACGTTCTCTGGGATCTGTTTTCATGCTAATCGAATGCGTCTCTAGCTTTACCGGTGGTTAGCTGCTAATGCTAGCTTTCGGGGCAGATGGTAAATTGCTATTTTATACCACTAACAAGGCTCAAAATAGCACCACACTTCATTTATTCGTTTATTAAAAAGATACTTTATAAAGAAATTAGCGTTCATGTTTACATGAGGGCGCCATCTTGGAAAACAGTCATGAGCAGTCGAATCACGAACGCTGTATTTGAGCTATGTTACTGGTTGCACGGCGTAACCTAGCGGTATTTTTTATGTTCATTTCTGTCAACTGTTAAAAGTGAACCTCTGTTTCGATCCGTATCCCAGTCTGTAGTGTATATCCCAGCCCATTTGTACTGTAGTAATTAGGGGTGTAAGAAAAAATCAATACACTTGAGTAGGGCTGCAGCTATAGATTATTTTAGTAATCGAATATTCTACCAATTATTCCATCGATTAATCGAGTAATCGGATAAGAAATACTTTGTAAGAAATACTTAGTAAACAGCAATAGTAAATATTTATTATTGCTGTTTACTAAAAAAAAAAAAAAAAGGAAACCTGTGGCTTGTATATATACAAAAGACAGGTTTCCTTTTTTAGAAAAAGCAACATTTTTTATTGACAAATTCCAAGACTCTTAAAAAAAAAATACATTACAATAGTACATTTTTGGTGGCCCAAATGTTAATATTTTTCACCCCATTCCCTTCTTGCCTCTGGCTCTTTACACTGGATATGCAAAAGAGCTGTTCACTAACCAGAGGGTTTACAGCAGGGCTACTCAACTACACTGTTCTGGGGGACACATTTTCAGAAGCCTAATACACAGTGAGGAGCATAGATATATCTATGGTGAGGTGAAAGAATAAAGAATGCATGATGACGTCATTCACGTGCATATTAAGTAGCCATGCTGGGGGGAGGAGCCGGTTTGTCTCCGGCAGTGGCTACATTTCCTAAGATTAGAAGCAAAAGTAGTTAGACTACAAACCGACAGCTTTCGTTTTAGCTTGGTAAAACATGGCTATTAGCAGAGTAGCATGCTGTAGGCTAGTTGTATAAACCTTTGCTATTAGCAGAGTAGCATGCTGTAGGCTAGTTGTGTAAACAGCGCGGTGGACGAGAGCAGCAGACATTAGCTACCTTGTGTCGGGTTGGCTCCGTGGAATGGATGAGTACACTGGATGTTTGTTACAGAGGTGATGTAGCAGCATGTTTGCAGCTTAAAATGATACCAAACTTTCTGTCGTTTTCTCTCGCCTGTCTCTCCTCTTAGACCCTCGTTATTTTCGTCTTCCTTCATTTGTAATCTGGGCCGTCAGTCTCGTTTATATACTGTCTGTGCTTGTGTTGTGTCCGCAGAAGCACACACCTCTTGTGCGCTAGTAATAATCCTCCATGCGGAAACACAGTGAGCCGTACAACATTAATTACATTGATTTAACGAAGCTTCGAGGCAAAGAATTTTGCTTCGAGGATTTTTTGTAATCGAATTATTCGAGTTATTCGAAGAATCGTTGCAGCCCTACACTTGAGTATTGCGATATTTTGTTTTGCAGTACTGTATCGATTTTCAAAAAGGAAATATCGATTTCTTTTTTTTTTTTTTTTTTTAAATGTTCAAAAATATTCATGTGAGACAGTGGTTCACGTTTATGTTGTGTTTAAACCCCCTACTGCTAGATGGCTATGCTGAGACGCACCACTACTGTCCTTGCCCAGCAGTGCCTGACTTTTTGCTAGACGCTAACAACGTAGCTGTGGCTGAACTTTGGCTACATGATGGCATATGCAAATTAGCTCACTAAGAACCTGTGAACCACAATCCCAAACTGGCAGTTTGATTTTCTGTGTACTCAATTGTTTACCTAAAGTAAACTTCTTTGACTTCTATGAACATCATGTCTTTTTTTAAATATTAGTTTTTCCAAAATCCCAATATATCGCCTTACGCACAGTATCGAAATATATTGAATCGTGACCCATGTATCGTGATACATAACGTATCGCCAGATTCTTGCCAATACACAGCATTAGTATTTACATTCCAGTGGTGCGATAGGTGAAGCCCAATCATCAACTTGTACTGTTTAGTAGTATTTTCGAGTTGTTTTACTGATTTCACCTTGGTGTTTATGATGTGAGGTGCCAGAGAGGATGCGCAGTGTTCTTCAGGCTGCTCTGGACCTCAGTACCAGCACCAAGCCTTTTGACAGCGTCACAGCAGCCCACCTCCTCAACCTGCTGCTCCAGCAGCCAGACCTGGGCCAGGCTCTGCTGCACTGTGCCCAGGAGCAGGGCCTCGAGTTCCAGCCTCCCTCCTCACCGCCCCAGGCTTCTGAGACCGTCATGTTGGAGCTCAACACACTGGCTGGTGAGATCCAGAGGCATAGCCCTAATACGTGCGTCTGTGTGCGTGTGTGTGCGTGTGTGTGTGTGCGTGTGTGTGTGTGTGTGTGTGTGTGTGTGTGTGTGTGTGTGTGTGTGTGTGTGCGTGTGTGTGTGTGTGTGTGTGTGTGTGTGTGTGTGTGTGTGTGTGTGTGTTGGCACTAAATAAAATGATTGTATTGTTCTTCTGTCCTCAGTGGTCCAGTTCTTGCTGTGCTGTCTGCAGTTAGAGGTGTCCAGGTCTGAGTCATCTCTCTTGCAGGCAGCTGCTTCCTATCCTCTCTATGGCAGAGCCCACTGCATTACTGCTGTCCTGCAGCACCTAAACACGGAGTGAGCTCATGAATCACACCAGCACATACACATTGGGGATGGGGGAAAAAATCGATACAGCATAGTACCGAAATATTTTCTGTGGCAATACTGTATCGATACACAGACGCCAAGTATCGATCTTTTATTATATATGTCAGTCCCTCCAGAAAAACGTGATTATGCGATCGCATAATTCAATGCAAAGTCCGTATATTTATGCGGGGGCTGCATTTTTTTCAAATACGCCGCACTTTCGTCGCATAAATTGGCGATTTCTGCGCAAAATATGCGGGGCTTGCATGATTTCATAATCCCCGCATTTTCGTTGCAAAAAAGTCACACATATCTCAGTAGAAAGTTGAAAAATGTTGCGTTTACTTCACACAAGAGCAGCCATTTTCCCCTGTTGCCATGGGAACGTTATGAAGTGACGTAATTACGCAAAGTGAACATCATCGAAAAGCAGGGTGCTGGGGAATCACTTTTTTTTCTCTTTTTCATCCAACCGCAGTTTTTGCAAGTTCCCACAATTTCATCGCATAAAATTGCATAATTATCCCACATATCCCATCGCATTTTTTAAGAAAACGTGCCGCATAATCAAGGATTTTTGCCCAGAACAATCACAAAAAAACTCTTTTCTGGAAGGGCTGATATGTGCTGGTCAGTTTGTCTGCTTGACAATCTGATTTTGCAGCAATACAATTGAAGTGAGATGAACAAACAGACAAATATATCTTTTTAGGTAAAACAGATGTTGACAAAGTTAGACGAAAGCCCATTTTGGGGACATCATTTTAAATTGGGAAAAATTTGAAGTTGGAAAAAAGTTAATGAATTGCAATATATCGCAGAATATTGCAATATGTTTTAAAATGGCAATAATATTGCATCGTGACATAAGTATCGTGATGATATCGTATCGTAAGGCCTCTGGTGATTCCCACCCCTAATACACATCGTAAAAAACCTACTTTCATTCGGATCTATTGCTTTGCTGTTGGCAGCGGAAACAAGCACTGTACACATTCCCTGAGTACAACACCATGTATTTGCAGAGCAAATCCAGCCATGACCTTAGACATATACTTACATCTGTGTCTGTCTGTCTGTCTGTCTGTTTTAGGACTTTGAGCCAGCCTGAGCAGTGGAGATGTCTGGTGTCAGACCTGATCGCTGTGTGCTACAGGATGTCTGACGTGGTCTCCCCTGTAGTCCAGAGTTCCTCCCCAGAAGGACTCATCCCCATGGATACAGACTCAGGTAATCACATTTCTCAGCCTCTCAATTTATGGTGATTACACTTAGTGGGCCTCATGCAAGAGCACTTTACTATTCTTATCCTAAACCTTATACTTAATTCTGCGAGGTTGTTTGAACGTGTGTTCCGAGTCTGATTGACCAAACTCTTTTTCACTGTGTAAAGGCAAGGCACCGTATCCCCCAACCGCTGAGGGCGCTGGTCCAGCACTGGCAGCCCACTCACTCTGATATATCTCCATTTGTGCATGAATAGGTCCTTAGCATGTCTGTGTGTATTTCAGGCCTGTGTGTAGTGATTTCTAACAAAAACCGAGTGTAAATTGTAATTTCAATCAATAAACATTATAAATTATAAGTTGACAATAAATTTAGTTTGGGTTGTCTTGATTATGACAACTTGACGTCAATCAAAGTGACATTACCAGAAGTTGTCTTGGTCATGACAAGTTGACATTACATTTGTTTGGGATGTCTTTGTAATGACAACTTGACATTAACCAGGATGACATTACCAGAGGATGTCTTTGTCATGACAACTTGACATAATGTCATCCTGTTTAATGTCAAGTTGTCTTAATAAGGACACTCCAAAGAAATTGAATGTCAAGTTGTCATAACAACACAATCAGTTCTTTTAAATCTCTTGCGTGTACCACCTGAGAATAATTCTGTTCGAACAAGTGACTCTTGCATGTGGAGCCTTGTCTATAGTCTACACGGTCCTCTTCATTTGTATTTTAAGTACTGTTTATAAGAAAGTTGTGTGTCGAAAAACTGTACATTTCTGAAAAACAAAAGGGAGCGAAGGGTCTCACTGAGCCTGGAAATCCTGGATTACAATGGATCACTGTTTATTTTTGACAGCAAGAGAGAAAGGAGTTTAGGAGAATTACCAACACACTCAAATGGATTGTACAATTTTACTGCCGGTTTTTCATTAAACATCAACAAAAATAGAATATTTAGGGATAATTTGTAGGATAGAACTATACTTTTAGTTGACAGAAGCTATTGGGAAAGTCATGGGAATTTACACAAGCGCCACGAGGAGATATTAATATTAATATGACATGCTTTTTGTGTGTGTGTGTTTTGGACAGAGACGTCAGCAGGGCTGCACAGGATCCTGCAGGAGATTCAGCCCAGGGACACCAATGACTTCTTCACACGTGCCAGAGAGCTGGACACACACCAAGGAGATGATCACACACAGACCCAGACCCAGACCCAGACCACACACACACCGTCACTGAACACAGGTGAGTTAGACATTACATTACACAGAAAAATGTCTTGCCATGCCTCACTAGTCCCTACAGCCCAAAATGACACTAGTTCAGATGTATTCAAACTGTGAGGGATGGGAGAGTTGAAGGGGGAGGGGGGGGGGGGGTTAAAGCGACAGCTGCATGCCGGTGTTCTGAAAGCAACAGGAAGTTAGTTACTGTAGCTTGGCTGCTGATTTGGCCCGTTATCAACATGGTCAACAGTTGGAGCTGCAGCAGTGACTGTGACCCACAGCTCACAGAGGCAGTTAAGGTACTCTTAAAGCCTTAGCACTAATTTCCCCAATATGTGCCAAAAATCGTACTCTTTCACACGTTTATAACACGGCTATAACTAAATCACACATTTTATCACGGTACGATATTATATTGATTCTTCACTAAATATAAAGTGGGAATTTCAAAATAAAGTCACATCTTAATAATGACCGTGTGTATCGATATTTTCACTTTGTATCGATAATATTGGATCGTTGATGTTTGAAGCGATATATCGTCGAGATTGATGACTTATGACTAGAACACGGACCCCACACCAAAACGCAGTGCCAGACATTAAAACCCTTAAAAACCAGTAAGTCATTGATGCTTGTGAGTGCAGTACTAGTGATGTCCTGATGGCGGAGGTGTTTGACCTCATTTTTGCGTGGTATATTTATACAGTGCACAATAAACAGTGCACAGGAATGATTACCTAAACTACTGTCACTTTACTTTGACAAGTAAAATGAACTGGCTCTGTGCAATGTATGTGTCTGGATATGAGCAGGCACGTGATGTGACTTTGGACGTCTTCTGGTTTCCATTGAAAACAAAGCTTTAACATAACTTTCACATGACATAATATAACCAATAGATCTTTTAGATCAAGTTAGCATTATTTGGTAATAAAACAAAGTGATCAAACTTTTTCCATGTCACTGTGTGTCACTGTGTGTGTATGTGTTGGCTCCAGGCGGCGAGGGCTACAGGGTGACAGCCCAGATGGTGCTGGTGTGTTGCTGGCGGAGCATGAAGGAAGTGGCCATGCTGCTTGGACAGCTGTGTCAGAGCCTGCCTCTGCACTACACCAAGGACACCCACGCACACCCTGGACTCATCACAGAAGAACAGGTGAGATCTTGACATACTAAACACACTCCCACAAAGCTCACTCTCAGTCACTTACTTCTGTTACCTCATATACAGTAGCATCTAGCCGTGTGCGTGAGAACTAAATTAGTGCCGGTCATGTGACCTGTAAGGTTTAATTTCTCTGGTCAAATATTTTCTGTGTTTATTGCGCTTAAAAACAATTGATAGGCAGGCTATATATATATATATATATATATATATATCATCAATCATCACTTTAATTTTATTTTTTTTATTGAAATCAAGTGCCAATTAGAATCAAAATAATTGTAAACAAGTGTCTCTCTGCCACCGTGACGTGCTTAAGCCTCTGTCTGACGCCGCTGCGCTGTTTTGATGCAGTTCTGCAGGGAGAAGCCACTGGAGGTGGGTTTTAAGCATTTAATTTAAGCAGTTTGACCCTCTCCGGATGGATTTCACTGTAATCCCAATAAGAACCTCGCAGGCTGTTGACAGTCAGGCCTCCGTAACCGCTGACGGCTGCAGTCATATATAGTATCTCGACGTGGGTCTGTGGCGTTAACGTTAATGAGAGGGGCTGTAGCTGGGGCCGACTCGTCCTCGCTGACAATTTCTTGGCTTCTTTTATGTTAGCCCGGCCGCTGCTGGGTTTTGCAAAGTAGTTCACAATATTTCCCTGTTTCGCCAGGGCTTGGGCTTTGACTTTCCCACTTGCTTGTCGCCGTTTGTTGTAAATCTATGGTAGTCTTCTGCATTCCATCAGAGCGAGAACGCGACATGTAGTTTTTCCTTCATCGCAAACAATACAGTCATTTGTAAATGAAAAAATATGATGGTTCATTGTTTTTGACATCATTACAGTTGTTGGTAATAGAACGAGATATATGAAAATCACTGTAACCTACTTTAACACAATTCAAATTGTACCGAGGGAATTATTTCCACTTCTGGAAATAATTCTTTTCCATTCTGACCGGAAACAATTAGAATTTTCGGTCCTCATCAATTTTTTCCGGTCAGTGACCGGTAATTACCAGACAACGGAAACTCAAATGTGTGTGTCTGTGTCCAGCTTGATTTATCTTACTCCTCTGTGCCATAGAGCCACACCGTTGTCCAAAAAGTATTAAAAACACATCAGTGAGCCACACTGATGCAATGGGTGACATGTTCCTTCATTACTCTGAACACACACACACTGTAGCCCATTTTAAGGATTCACAAAGTGATTTCCCATGTCCAAAGTATTGAGAGACAGACACCCATTGTTGGTTGCATATTTCCATCTACTACCGAATATTAGAAGTTGAGCGCTTTAAGATAAACCGTTTCTCCTGTCGGGAGCCATTAAACCATTGCAGAAGAAGTTTTGACAGTGAACCTTGGCCTTATGTTACTGTACATAAAAATGATCCCAACGAGTTCCACAGTGTTATCCGGATATTAAATGTGGTGGAAAGTGAGCACTGGTATTGGGAAAGGAAAAAGTCAGATTGATGCATTCCTACATTACCTAATAACACCGTTATTATGAATTGCATAACATACTGATCAGTCTACTGTGCTAATCCACTAGTAATATGTTCCATTAAGAACTAAAATATAAAATAGCCTCAGCTCTGCTCCCTCCAGCGTATGTTTTGTATGTCGTTAGCTTTGCACATCTGACAGAGGGCCCTTCAAACTTCTGCTGCCACTTCTTAGCTCTGTCTTGTCACTATTCTTACTGCTTTGAAGTCACATTTTGGCAATAGGATGGCCAACGAGGCTAACCAAACTGTAACAGCTGAGCTGTGGTAGTGTGCTGCTGAGAACACAGCCCAGCCACCTCCCTAACATGGATACAAATGCTGTCTCAGCCTAGATGAGCTGGGAAAGCTATTGAAATCAGCACACAAACTAAGTATTTCATGTAAAAAGGTGTTTTTCACTTTATGTGTGAATATATACTGTAGCAAGGAATGATGCCTGTGTGTGTGTGTGTGTGTGTGTGTGTGTGTGTGTGTGTGTGTGTGTGTGTGTGTGTGTGTGTGTGTGTGTGTGTGTGTGTGTGTGTGTGTGTGTGTGTGTGTGTGTGTGTGTGTGTGTGTGTGTGTGTGTGTGTGTGTGTGTGTGTGTGTGAGTGATACCACACTGGGAGGCTCTTCAATTAGTATCCGCCCTCGTTAGCGCCACGCTTTCATTTGAAGCCCGAACCTGCTGGTTTAATGGCCACGATGCCCCTCCCTTTCCACTGCATACTTTCCAAATCACTTCCACCACCAGCAGGAAAACACTGAGCGACACACACACACACACACACACATTTCCTTAGACTGACACACACAGACAGACTCACACAGGAATAGTTGTCTGAGTGGTTCAGCATGTGGACGTCCATAATAACAAGGGTACCAGACACAGGCTGTGTTTGTCTGTGTAGGGGGTAAAGGGTGTGTGTGTTTGTGTTTGCTTGTTGAGCATGTACTTACACTCCTAAGAGAGAAAGTAGGAAGTATCGTACTACTACTTACTATGTGCTGCTGAATGTGTGTTTATTGGGTTTGTGTGATGGAGGGACATTGTTTTTTTTTAGAGTGTCAGGAATGTGAGCAAAGATAGTCATCAGTCTCTTTACTACAGGATTAGCAGCAGGCTGTGCATTATACTCTATGTTATGTATTAGTGATTGGCTTCTTTTTTATTTTATATCATTCTGTCAGTTTTAGAACTTTTGTTATGAATGCTCAGTAACCATTTGGCAAAAAGTGACATTGAATTGGATCAATTGTGTCGACTCGACAATGGTTTACTGTATATACAATTGCCCGTGTGTACTCACAAAGCGCTCTTGTAGCCGTGTCTACCTTTCTCGCAAACATTGAATGCTGGAGTAAGCTTACTTGAACCGTTCCTGTTCTTCACCAGGAACCCCATGCGCTCCATAATACCACTGCCTATGTGTGATTTTAAAAGTTGCGGGGACATTTGGTTGTTGCAGCAGCACAAGGACAGCAGTACAGATAAATAGTAGTAATGCACCGATTCAACTTTTTTAGTCTAGATACCGATACCTGGGCTTCGGGTATCGGCCGGGTACCGAATGTGATACCAGTGTGTAATCGATAAGCTGCAGGCTTCACTGTGTGGAAGTCAATGGGATCACTCTTTGATGTGTTTGATAACATCAGGCTGGAATTATACATTGGTTTCCTAACTTTGTAAAACAAAATGTAACAAATGAATACGTAGATAAAATTGTACAGAATTGTTTGTTATTAAAATATAAAATCCTCCACCAGCAACTTGGTAAATTAACAGGAATTAAAATTCCAGTAAGTATATAGTATATAAACATAGAATTGAATCGAATAGATCAGCCCCATTGCCACCGATACTCGATCCAGCTGTTTGAGTCAGTATCTCTCCGATATCGGATCGGAGGTATATACACTTAAAATAAGAATAGCATAACAAAGAGATAAATATTCATTACCAGCAGATTATCTGTAATATAGCAGAAGAGCCAAGAGAGAGTCAAGGTCCATATCACTCGTGTGTACGGTAAATATAAAGCTGCAGCCAGTTAGCTGAGCTAGCTTAGCTTGTTAATTAATGAGCTTTAGAGGTGCTGGTTGGTGGATTTGTTACCTTTTGGAGAGAGCCAGACTATTTGTTTACCCATTTCTAGTTTTTGTGCTAAGCTAACTAGCTGCTGGTGGTAGCCTCATATTTACCATACAAACGTGAAAGTGGTAATCATACTCTACACTATAATCGTTTTCTTTCACAGCAAGGAAATTATTATGTTTTTTTTTTGTTTGTTTTTTCTTCTTCTTCTTCCAAAAGGTCAAACTACATCTGTACTAACCCAACAATATTGACAGATATTTCAGGAGCAGTA
Source organism: Perca fluviatilis (assembly GCF_010015445.1). Taxonomy (NCBI): domain Eukaryota; kingdom Metazoa; phylum Chordata; class Actinopteri; order Perciformes; family Percidae; genus Perca; species Perca fluviatilis. Next base: position 26,393,275 of record NC_053130.1, on the reverse strand, counting down.
GCTAAGATGCTAGCAGCTAACATTAAAAAATATTCTCCAGTGACTTTGCTACTGAGCACTTCATTTTCTATGGCACTGGACACCCACTACAAAGTATTTGAAAATGATTTTGACCAGATTCTGCATAGATGTGTGAAATCCATGTATGGCCCTTAGTTTAGCACATTGCAGTTTGTGTCCCCATTAACACTTTTGATTGCCGCTGATGGTAGTCTCTGTGCTGTTTGTGTGATGGTTGTAGACTAACGGCTGACAGTTGGAACCCAACAGAAGAACCACAGACAACTCCGATGTCGTTGATCGTTTTTTGCTAACAATTCTTTGGGATCTGAGGGATACAAGCCCGGTCTCAGTAAAACTACTCAATATAACATAAAGTAATAATCAAAGGAAATTTACAATAATAGCTTTCTGTGGCCAAGATCAGCATATACTGACAGACAACTGATCAAAGGTACAGGATAAAATAGGCTACTTTTAAGTGTGTGTGTGTGTGTGTGTGTGTGTGTGTGTGTGTGTGTGTGTGTGTGTGTGTGTGTGTGTGTGTGTGTGTGTGTGTGTGTGTGTGTGTGTGTGTGTGTGTGTGTGTGTGTGTGTGTGTGTGTGTGTGTGTGTGTGTGTGTGTGTGTGTGTGTGTTTTAACCTTCAGTGGGGTGATTCCAATAGTGTTTGGAAAGTTGGGTCTGGCTAAGTCTTTGTGGACATAGTCATTCTGCCCTACCACAGCGATGACATGCATGGGCAAGTGTGTGTGTGTGTGTGTGTGTGAGTGAGAGAGAGAGACCAAAACACATGTCTTTCCAAAAATGTGTGTGAGCTCAACACCACCTGCGGTCCTCAGCAAGCATCCTGTTATACATCCTTGTTGGCCTGGCAACACGCGGATGTTTCTGTCACTGGGTGGCACCATGGCAATAGCAATAGTTGTGAATGGGCGTTAATGGTAATGTTTGATTTCTTTCTTTATTTCATTACCTAATTTTTCTGATGATGATTAGTTACTGCAGTATTTTTTGCAATGTTTGTGCTTCATCAGCCATGCATTGCAAACAAAGAGAGACAGAACTATCAAATTGTTTTGATTGTGACAGAGACAAAAGGAAGGAGTAGCTGTTGGACATCCTGACTCGTGTGTGTGTGTGTGTGTGTGTGTGTGTGTGTGTGTGTGTCTGTGTGTCTGTGTGTGTGAGAGAGAGTGTGAGAGTGTGTGAGATTGAGTACACTTGTACTGTATGAGTGGGACAGACCACCAAAGTCGCTGGCCAGCTGGAGTTTGACAGCTCGGGTGTTTATGTGGCGTAGGTCAGCCTGGATCGGTTGGAGCCTTGGGTACACAGAGGAGGCAGACCATTGGTTTGGCCGCACTGAAGCTAAGGGAGAAACACACACCGTTATGAACACAATAGGAATGCTTTGTCTGACATTATTTTGTATTTGCTCTCTAGTGCGTAATATTTACTTTACACCATTTTATTTTAGTGTCCAAATTCTAAAAGTGAATTTTATGCCCCCTAATATTACCTTCAGAGATTCCCACAGTGGAAAAATGTACTGGTTATATCATGTACACTACCTTTTGCTTAAAATCTCCTGTTAACTGTCAAATATGCTGCAAAGAGATGATGATCTATACAAGTACAGTAAGTGTCCTAAATCTCATTTTACTGCTCACTGCAGGGTAAACTATAGTGTTAATTATGCGGGGACTAGTGAATGAGTGAATTGGAAACGACTGAAGTTTTCTTAGGCTCTATAAAACGGAAAAAATAGGTAACTAAGCAAACAGGGCGTGATATCAGGCGATCAAGTCAAGTCTTTTTCACAGCAGCCATTTTAACGTGTCACAGTAGGAAAAGCACAAGTGTTACTAATAACAATAACATTGTCCCTGTTCTATTCAAGTGTGCTAAGCAGCTACATGGAATCATCAATTGTATTAGTTACACCTGTGCTTTTCCTACTGTGACCTATCAAAATGTCTTCTGTGAAAAAGACCAAATAGACCAAATAAAAATATAAAACATGCAATATACACCTATAATATTTACTATACATGAAAGCCTCCTGGAAGTTTCTGGGCTCGTCTACCTCATTTTCCCCTAAACGCTATATACAACATTTAGACACGTATCTGTAACCCTCTGTTTTATTATTTAAAGAAGCGTAGGTCCGACATCCGTCTATGCCTTTTACTGATGCTTGAATTGCTTTACACAGGTTTTAGTTTAGTCTTTAAATTAAGCTGAAATCCATACATTTTAAATACAAATAGCAAATTTCATTTCATATTGCACATCAACATAATATGAAATGATAACAAACTAAGTTTAACAACTACAACTCGAATTGAGCAGTTGAGAATAACAGTTAAAAGAATTCTAGTAAAAGAATCTTAATCATTAAGTTTATGGCTTTTAAAAAAAAAAAAATGTATTGTCGGTACCATATAAACCAGAACTTCACAATTCCTCCTGCAGATTGCTGCTGCTGCTGCAGCAACAACAAACATTATCAGAGTGCTGTCTAACCCTCGGCCGTCAGGACTATTTGGGACGCTGTCACGGCTTGGAACCACACGTGTAATTAGACTTGGGGAAACTTCGCTCTCCGCACATGGAAGTTTTTCTGGGAAACAGGCACGTTTGCAAACAGGAAGTTGACATCTAAATTAAGTCCCCCCACCCCCCCTAGGCGAAGCCGCGGCCCGGCTCGGTCCAGCGTAGCACCGCAGCGGTCTGGGCCCCGGCAGCCACGGGCCATCTAACAGTGACTGTCGCTGCCATTTTTACCCCGGTGAGGTCAGGCCTGTCCTGGGAGTCCACTCTGGCCACCAATGTGATAAGTCATTGGGCTTGGTACCGCTGTGGTTTACTCAGTCTATACTTTGGTGTTTAAGTTAGTCCACTTTCGCTCTGCAGGGTCAGTCGAGTTTATTGACCAGTCATGTGGCCCCGAAACAGGCTGCCTAAGCCCTACATTTTTAGTGCATTTATTCAGTTTTTCTATATTTATTTACACATATTTTTCTTTTTTTTTCTTTTTTCTTTTTTTCTGTTTCAGCCCATTCTGCTGTTTTCCTCATTTAAAAACCTGTCTCCATGCATCATTGTTCTCTCACCCAGTGACATCGGGGTCTGTTGCTGAAGGTTACAGCGGCTGGCGTCCTCCTGGTTTATCTGCGGGTCTGCGTCTGTGTTAGTTTAGATGTTGTGTCTAACCCCACATCCCCTGAGGGGCTGTTGGGATTCCCCTCCCCTTTTCACACAGTGTTTTTTTTTTTTGCATCAGGGCCTTGCCACCCCTCCCTGTGCCCTTCATGCCACCCCTGACTAAGTCGAGGCCTGGCCGCCTCTGTGGTGGCGGTGATACCACAGCCTAAATGACAGGGCACTGGAGCTCCGCGTCCGCCTCGCCCTGCCGCCTCACCTGCAACACACTCACCAGTTTACACACTGCCACAGCACTCAGTTGTATGTGTGCGCGTCTACGTATAGTTAGAATAATGTTGCTAACACTATTACTAACTGGATGGTTTTACTGACAGTGGCCATTATGTGGATGTCTCAGCATCCTTATTTGAACACACTTGTCACGCTACTGACATGCCGCTCTCACGCTTGACATGCTCGATGCTCACTGGCTCAAAACGGAGTGGTGTCTCCTAAACCAAGAATGTAGCCAGTGTTACAGCTTCACTTTTCTTGCCAAATAGAGAAAAGGCTGAAGTTGGATTACATGTAGATGATGCAGTTCATTTGTGGACCTTTTTCTACGCCCTGCTGCTTTGCTTTTAGTTGGCTTTTAGTTGTTCATTTTACCACCGTATGCCAGCATTTGATTGACCATGAATGGAATGAAGTCATTTACAGGGATGGGTTTGGGTGGGGAGGGAATTGTTTTGGCTTTGCACCAACTGTATTGCATGTATTTAGATGTAATTGCTTGACTTTACAAAATGATTCAAACAATAAGTACAAAGGCTACAGGAGTGGTTTCATTTAGATCTTAGTAATTCTCACTGAAACTATCATGATTTTTTAGGTAACGGATTTGACATCCACAGAGTTGATGAGAGGTTTTCCTTTTTTTGTGCAGATTTGCTCCGTTAACTCGTCAAGTATCCACAGTAGTCTCCGTCATTATCCGAGCTTTCAGCAACTTGCATGTAATGATTGGTCAGATAATGGTAGGTGATGATGCTTAACTCAAAGTGAGTCATTGAAATTAGGGTTGGGCATCGTTTTGATTTGAACAATTCCGATTCTTCCTTCCGATTCCTCTCGATTCCGATTCTTTGATGGGTGGAGTCAAAACGGGTCACATGCTTATTTCATATATAAGAGGAAAAGTTTATTTTTATTCAATGGTGGTTTACAGTTCTACCGGGCTTTTTCAACGTAAAATAACCCCACACAACAAGCGCCTGGAAGTACGCGGGCGCTACGGAAACCAGAAACTTGCTCGTGTTAAATTTGGAACCGATGATTGGATTCAAAAAGCAAATTTTTCCAAACGATTCCATTAAATAAACGATTCCATTGGAATCGTAATTTTTGAAACGATTCCAAGTAGGAAGCGGTTCTCGATGCCCAGTCCTAATTGAAAAGCTACCACTCGTATCAAAAGTTATATAGTTGTTTTGAAACTAAATGTGAGGATTAGCTTCTTGCCTTTCTTTTTAGGATTCTGAATTGAACGCCCAGGGGTTTGCCTGCAGCCTAGTTGTTGAAACGCATAATTTCATTGTCACCAGTTAGATTCTGGCCAGGGGCCTTTTGTTGTATGTCTTACCCCTCCTACCCTGCTTTGGGTTTGGGACTGTCAGACAGAACAACCACCCCGGGCTCTGGGGAAATGTGAGGGGTATTTTGTTACCATTTCTGACATTATATAGACTAAATCACAGATTGGTGATCAATTAGAGATGCACCCATAGACCGGCCGGTGACCGGAATTGGCCGGTTTTCACGTGCTCGGCCATGACCAGCGACCGGCAGGTCATTCTGACATATGCTGATTTCATGCCGGTCAACGCTACAATTAACTGAAGACATAAGTTATAAGAGTTACAGTTCTCAAGGACGCACGCACACAAGGACGCCACAGCACAGTCTCTTTTTCCTTTCCCTCAACTTTCCCGCCGTGTGTGGCGCGTACCCGCTCGCGGCGTGAAGCGCGTGTCCGCGCTATTCTCGCACATGTAGGGAACCTCATGAATTAACCTGCAACATGTCAGCTGTTTGGAAATTCTTCAGCTTGTGTGCAGAAGATAACAAGTTTGCAATATGAAACGCCTGCAGGGAAAAAGTAAGGCGTGGAGGGACGACACCAAAAACCCAAATCACATTTTTCTTTTTTTGTGTGATATTGGATGTGAAAAGAAGGAAATGGTTCTAACATTGCACTTTAGATGTGTGTGAATTCCCCACACCAGGAGTAATTTATATAGTTCTGCTTTATAGTGATCCATTATCTGTTCAAAAAATGTTCTATGTTCTGTGCAAAATGTTCTATTAAAGAAAAGATGGAAAATAAATATTTGTGTGTGCTGTAAAGTGGTTAAAAAAAAATCGGGTGGCCTAACTCAATGAAAATCGGAATCTGCCTAGAAAGTTGTAATCGGTGCATCTCTATAATCAATCAATGAAAGAACTATCAACACTCAAATCGATATTAAAAGCAATCCTGACTATTCTATAGTCCATAAAGCCCCCAGCTAAATCATTGCTACTAGAACTCCAAAAGGCTTTTGTAGACACTCAACCTTGAATGTGTTCAGTCAAAGTATTGCATAGAAAATACATGTAATAAGGTCAATACAGTTCCATAACAGTGATTTAAATGGCCTACCAGTCTTTGTTAGATAAATATAGTTGGTGCAATCATACAACCATCTATCGCTGTATTTGTTAATCATTCCTGTGGGTGACATATATTAACCACAGAGTTAAGACAATAAGACTTGCAATAGTTAATGTTTACCCTGGGGTGAGATGCATGAAAAGATTCCAAACACTGACTGGTTTCCTGTTGTTAATACCTGTGTTATTGATCTGTCTTTCTGTTAAAGCACTTTGAGCTGCATTTTGATGTTGTCAAAGGTGCTATGTAAATAACGTTTATTATCGCGATTCTTCATGACTCTCCATGTTGTTGCTCGTAGTAGAGCCAGTCTAAACTGATGCACCGCTCGCTGCCGTCACGGTTTAAAATGTTCCGGTGTGCAGCTTTGCATGTCACATAATCATTTTTGACTGCAGTTATGTCCTTTAACTGTAACTGGTCACCTCCGTTTCTGCTGGAGGCCAAAGTAGGAGGCTTTAAAGTCATGCATACATCACACAGACACACACACACACACACACACACACACACACACACACACGCGTTCAGTTGCTGATTCCCTGTCTGTCTCTCTGTTACAGGTGGAGGGGGTAGGCCTGTACTTCCGTCAGCAGCTCCTGCAGTCCCGTCATCGTGGCGCCTTTGAACTGGCTTATGTAGGCTTTGTACGCCTCACCGACATGCTGTGCAGGTGTGTGTGTGTGTGTGTGTGTGTGTGTGTGTGTGTGTGTGTGTGTGTGTGTGTGTGTGTGTGTGTGTGTGTGTGTTTGTGTGTGTGTGTGTGTGTGTGTGTGTGTGTGTGTGTGTGTGTGTGTGTGTGTGTGTGTGTTCACATTGAGGGCAATGGGCTGAAAGGTAATGCTGCTGAAAAGGCTGAGGGCATTAGTTCCCATCATGACACCGAGTTCCAGTGTGCCTTGTAATTAGCAGGTCGTCTCAGTATCACTCTTCAGGTATAATATACTTAATTACATAGACTTGATAATCGGGGTTATTCATCATCTGAAGCCCTCTGGACAGCCAACGGAGACACGCGGGCATGGGACCTGTACCTGCTGTTAACAGAGTAAGTGCGTCAACTCGCAGTGCAAACAAATCAGTTAACATGTTTTTTTGATGAATGAATTAAAAACCTGATAACATTTTAATTTTTTTCAAGAAATTCTAATACATTATTTATAAAAAAAAAAAAGAAAGAAGAGGAACTTAAGTCTAATGTCTTTGCTTGGTACAGAGATGAGGCAGGATTAGGGTAGTCTATATCGATAACGTTCCACCGGATTGCTCCCGTGCCGCCGGAAATTTGGTTCAGTGGGTAGAGCAGGCGCACATGTACATAGAGGTTTATGCCTCGATGCAGAGGTGCAGGGTTCGAATCCGACCTGTGACAATTTCCTGCATGTCTTCCCCCTTTTCTCACCTAGCTGTCCTTATCCATTAAAGGCGGGAAAGCCCAAAAAATCTAAAAAAAAAATAAAGATGTCAGCCCATTTATGTTGGGCTGACATCTCACATTGCTGTGAGATTTATTGTGTGTGTGTGTGTGTGTGAGAGAGAGCAAGTTATGGCCACATATTGCTAAAAAAAACCAAAACAAACATTGAGGTTTAGTTTTATATTTCAAAGCTACTCGTGCACTTTCATGGCACATTGAACAGTACTAGACTGTTCTGGGCCTCTGTGGCGACGTGCCGCCAGGGGCAACATGAAACGTAGTCTCATACAACTCCACACTCCCCATCACCTCTGCTATTCATGGAAAGAATCCTACTATTATCATCCTGAGGGGAAGAGAAAAGAAAAAAAGCAATCTTTTAATTCCGAACAACATTAAAGAATTCTCACTTTCTTGTACCTCCCTGTTTTCCTCAAAATGTGGAAGATGTCTTTAGCCCTGCGGCAGGTGACAAACCGCAAAACCGTCGCAGCCGTGTTGACTTTGAAACCACCCAGCGCTGAGCAGTTTAAAAAAAAAAAACTCACTTGTTTTGTTCTTGTACAGAAACCAGTCTCGCAGTGTGTTGTGTAATGAGGGCGACATTCTAGCGGTTGTGTGGAGGAGTGCTGGGGAGTGTGTGTGTGTGTGTGTGTGTGTGTTTTCAGGAGGGGAAGAGCAGTGTGTGGATGGTATGCAGGCTGTGTGCTGGGTTATGGGGTGTTGATTGCGGGGTGCTTAACCACGGCCTTTTGATGCTCTGCCTTGGAATCTGGCTCTGCTGTGTTCCACTGTGTTTGCACTCTCTCGCTGTGTGTCTATGTTTCTCTCTTCATCGACCCCCATCTTTTCTTAAGTTTAAGTTTACTCTTCTTTTCCATTTATCTTCCCCTTTTTTTTTTTTTTTGTTTGGTCTCTCTTCACCCCGTTCCCTGGTTAGGCATGTGCATTTATATCTGTATTGTTTACAGCAGTGTTTCCCAGCCTCTTTTGTCAGACGCGCGTCACCCTGTCGGATGAACCCAAGGACCTCTTTGTCGACACCACTTGACACCTTCATGTTTTGAATTTATTGATTTCCATCCATCCGTCCATCCATCCATCCAAACTTAAATATATTGTTACAATATTCTTTCATACAGTTTAATTGTCAATGTCAGCTTGGTTAAGTTTGTCTTCGTACTAAAGGTGCTGTAGGTGGGATTGCGAAGATCCAGGATTTAGCCAAAAAATATGAACATCGACAACTTCTCAGTCCCTCCCCCCCTTTCCGCTAATGCCCAAAACGGTTTCCTAAGCCCCTCCCCCAACAAGGGAGAATGAATGCGTGTGCATGAACAGTGATTGACACGCAGTTAGAGCTATCTATTTGAACCGTTTATCCATTATTTTAGCTATGTGTTTTAACTATTTTTACTTTTACTTTTTGCTTATCTGCTCGCTTACTAACTAGTTTTCACCTTGCTTAATCGCAGCAGTGATCAGGTGTCATACTCATTATGTGGAAATTCAAAACATAATCAAATTGTCATGATTTAATAGTTGATTAAATCTCAATAGCTCAATTAGTTGAGCTATTTCACACTCTTTCTACATTTCCACTGGCAGCTGCAGAAGTACCCCCTTGGGTAAAAGTACCCCTGGTTGGAATGAACAGAATTACAGTATATACCTTACTGCATGCAGCCAGTCCCTGTTGTGTCAAGTGTGTGTGATGAAGAACACTTGTGTGTGTGTGTGTGTGTGTGTGTGTGTGTGTGTAGGGCAGCGCTCCACCCTTGCTCTGCGCTGCACATTGGATTGTTTGAATTTGTCCTCTCCGCTCCACTGGCTCTCGTTAAACAGCTGCTTCTTGCAGAACAGGGCAGAGCTGTTTCTTGTGGGTGTGGGTTTGCGTTGTTTGCCAGACCTGCCTTCAGATCATATTCTTAGCGCTTGTCCTGAAACGCTCGGAGTACCAGATGCCACAGAGTAACCGTGTAAATGTGTCACATAGTTTAGATCAGGAATTTCCACATAAGACCAATCGATCCACATTCGATAAGTTTGTTGTTACTTGATAGGGATGGATGAGGACTTGTGCTGTGGATGAGGTGATTTGTCTTTGGAATTAAAAGTTCAGTATATGGAAGCTAATTAAGTACGTTAGGGTGTTAGTCGTAATTCATCTGATATTTTGTAAACTGTCATTTTATGGCACACGTTGAAACCTACTTCTAGATCAACTTGGTTAACAAAATAGATTTGAACAAATATTAAACATTATTTGCAGCCACATGACCTAGGTTTGGTGTGTCTGTCGGTTGACTGTTTTGTTTGAGGTGAAACAGATGCACAAGATTAAAGTCATGCAACCGTGTGGAGGCGAACTTTCCATTTTGAAAACATGCATGCAAAACTGCTCATGGGGATATTAAACATTGCAGCTGACAACTCTGTTGTGTAGACCATGATAAGTATTCAAAAATGCACTGCTGTACATAATGTATTCCGGTGCACAAAGAGAGTTTATAGCTACTATTATGTCACGCATATCAAAAATGGTATTAAATAAGTAAATATGTAACTTGAATCAACATTTGTAATTCCATAGTGATTCGTCTGCTTTTGTCTTTGATGCAAAATGCATGTGTACATTTACTCACTCAAAAAGATAAACCCAAAAGATTTAGACCCATAGTGTGTGTGTGTGTGTGTGTGTGTGTGTGTGTGTGTGTGTGTGTGTGTGTGTGTGTGTGTGTGTGTGTGTGTGTGTGTGTGTGTGTGTGTGTGTGTGTGTGTGTGTGTGTGTGTGTGTGTGTGTGTGTGTGTTAGGAGTGGAAGTCCGGCCCTGCAGCAGCTTCCGGCCCGCTGGCTATCTGAGGTTCTGGAGGAGGTCAAATCCTGCGACCCGTCATCCAAGCTGTGTGCCACACGACGCAGCGCTGGCATACCCTTCTACATCCAGGTGTGTAAGCATGGTTTTCAACACGTAAACTCAACAAGTGGGCATAAAAAGTATCGGAAGGGTGCGTGTGATGTTTCGGGTCTTGATGCTGGACATGATGTGAAGAAGTGACAAGAGGCTATTGTTTTCATTGTGAAAACCCTTCAGAACGCAGGAGATGCAGCCTTCTCTCAGTAAACGGCACATTCCTCCGATTTCGAATTCCTTCAGCGTGTGTGGTGGAGCGATGGTCACATTGGTTTACCCATCGACAGTGAATCTAATCCTCTTTGCACAGTGTTGCATTTTTTGGTGATCCCTTGGTGTTGTGTAAGACACAGTTTGGGATTTCTTTTGGCCACTTTTGGTTATTTTTACCTGGAGTTTTGCATGTTTGCGTCCTACATGTCACTAGACTTTTTTTGTTTGTTTTTGCTGCTTTTATGTCAATTTGTAATTTGCTGGATTTAGGTAAATTAAAATATGTGACTGCAATTAGCAGTGTGAATTCTAAAGATCAGAAATAAGGACCAGTTGGCAAAAATGCTAACTCTAATCTGATGTGAATTGTAACATGAGGTGACCGTTAAGGTTAAAATGTGGTCAAACTAAAGGTTATGATATGGAGAGTGTTGCATGGACACTGTCAGGGTTAAGGTTAGTGAATGAATGTTGGACACGTCTCAGAGGTTTAGTAATAGAAACCCGTGTGTGTGTGTGTGTGTGTGTGTGTGTTCGTGTGTGTGTGTGTTCTGTTTACTCCTAAAAGAAGTGCAATCAGCAGTTCCTGGCATGCCACTGGAGCACTCGCGCTGGAAGAACATTGAGTTTCTTAATCCAGCTGCCTTCATGTCTCAGTCACGCACACACACGCACACACACACACACACACACACACACACACACACACACACACACACACACACACACACACACACACACACACACACACTGTCCTTTGTTTGACCCTGTGTAGTAGTCTCCAGTCTCGTGCAACTTTTTAACAATGTGTTGTAATCTGTGACTAACCTACCTTAACACTTGACTGACTCAGACTGTTATTCAGCCACAGCCCGCCTCCCCACTTCCTACGATTACTGATATTAAAACTAGACGTGACAGAGTTCATGTTTTATCATAGCATTAATTTGAGAGTGGGGTTGCTCTTTCTTGTGGTTATGGGTACGCGGCGCATGGCTGCACCGCTGACATCATTGACTCTCTTCTGTTTTTATGCGTTTGTGTGCCAGGCCGAAATCAGCTCGATTTGATTCTTAATTTTAAAAATACTTCCAGGTTTCAAAAGTCCTAACTTTGACTTTCTGAAACTGGCACTCATGGCAGTGACATGCTTATCCCTGCATTTTTAAGGGACTTTATGGGAATTATTTACATGTTAAACCGTGAGCATCCCCGTTGTCAAGCTGAAATGACTTATCGCAGAACAGAGCATGATACAAAACGCATATGGATTACTTAAGATGAGGGATGAGATGAAGGGACAGTTCGGCGGACAGAAAGAGGAAGAAAAGATAACGGAGAATAAGGGAGAGTTGAGCAGAGCACAGGAAGTCTGGAGAGAAGCAGAAGTCGACACCTTGGCAGGGCTCTGGGCTGCATTCTTTCACACAGAAAGACCGAGTCAGATCCGGGAAGGCTGGCTCCTGTGCTCGCCTCATGCTGGTCTGGATCGACCTGGGACAGACTTCACAGGAACCGTGCTAGCCCTCCTCTTCCTCTTAACCTTCCTCCACCCCAACCCCCCCCCAAGAGTTTATAAGAGCCAGACTGTGCCGCCTCTTCCTCCTCTTCTCCCTACCTCCATCCCCCCTCATCTCTCCATCCCTCCCAGACCTAACTCTTAACCATAACCCAGGCCAGACACACAGCTGGCTCCCATCAGCTCCCACAGTAAGATAACTCCTCTCTCACACAGCAGCCAATTGCTGTCACCTCCTCGCTCCCACATTCCCAACTCCCACTCCCGGCACATACAAATGATGTCATTCAGTGAAGCTTTCAGTATAGGCAAACTTACAGTATGTAATCCTATAGCTGTGTCTTTATGTGATAGAATACCCCGTACTGTATACAGTGATGGGCATAACTCATTTCAGTTTAGAGGTCTATTGCTGCAATTTTACAACAAAAGTAAGAAGTAACTTCATTAAAAAGATTGGCTGATATGTATACTTTTTTTGTGTTTAAACTTTTGAACTGACTGTAGTTCATGTGGCCTGTTAACAAATGCATCAGTTGCCTATGTTTGCCAAATTGTACACCATACAGTCTAATGTTATGGCTTTAAACAAAAGGTAGATGATATACAGTAGCTTCTCATTGGTTACGTTTTTCAAACTGCTTACTGACTTATTATTAATATATTGATGGGTAAATAACATTGCATGATCATATTGAGTTTAATGAAACTGTGAAGTTTTTAGGGTCTAATAAAATGAATTGCCATATACCTGCAAAAACAAAAATCTTTCCGTTACATATGAACTTAACGAATAACAGCGTGACGGCATTATATCATCCTGACATTAAGTTCTGGCCTCCACAATTAGATCCTGAGCAAATGTACATATTCTTACAATACGAATATCAGGATTGCATCATATCCAGAAATTTGGAAACTTAATTGCTGCAGATATCTATTGCACATACTGTTATTGCCGCTCTGGTCAGCGCAACAAGTACAAAGCCTTCCTATCATGTTATTGAAAAAGTGAAAAACATCTCGGCGTCCAACGCTGTCTAAAATGGCATCACTTGAGGCAGCATCGGTTGGGGCTGAGACCACAAGTTTGAAAATGAAAAATCCCCGGCCTGAACTGTCGGCAGTCAAGTTGAATTGTGGGGAATATAGGCAGCAGATTTAGACAAGGAAGAAGAATGCCTGGAATAAAAAAAGACAATGACTTTGGTTCTGCACTATCAATTTAGATCCTTCGTAGGTCGGACAGTGTTAAAGGGAGAGCAGTGCTAAATTGACGGAGTACTCTTTTAACAAAACCAAGAACAGGTGAAGACACAGTCATGATGTTAGTATCTCTGACATGTTTGTGTGTCCACTGACCTGTTTTGTGACTTTTTTTTTTTTGTATTGTACATGTCTGTTGTGTTTTGATGATTTTTTTTTTTCTATTTAACTTCCGCAGGCTCTGCTCTCCTCTGAGCCCAAGTCGTCAAGTTGCAGTCTGTTGAAAATGACCATGAGAGAACTGACTGCTTTGGCCATGCCCTCTGCTAACCGGAACACTGACAGCTCCACCGTCCCTCAGGTTTGACCACCCAGTAGCTTCATGCACGAGTCCTTTATCCAGTCCGATCTTACACACGAGAGCGGTTTGCTGAACATACTGATATGGCATCGTAAGGAGTTCTGCTGTGACTGATCGGAGCTCTTGCTTGACTTTTATTCCTAATAATACACTTTGGCCTTCCCTAAAAGTTTGTTGAACATGTTCTGTAAACATGCAGCATAAGAACCAGGTTAGAACGCGGCTGCTCTTGACTAAAAAAAATTCTTAGTCTACTAACACTCATACGAATTTGTCGACTAATCGATTCATTCAAGTCATTCAGCACAAGAGAACATAAAAAAAATAAAGAAATCTTATTCGACTAAGACCAAAACGGCCGATTGGTTGACCACTAATAAAATCCACTAATAGGGGGCAACCCTACAAATCAAGTGGGGGTTTCAAGGCTGTAGGCAGTCGGTGCGGTATTAATGTATTCTGAAAATGAAACAAATGTCATCATACCCATCATAATAGTGGTGGATGGTACTGAGGAGACAGTCCATATCTACAAATGACATTAGGAATAGCAGCCAAATGGTGCTGTATTTCGGCAGTTGCTGCTAAGTTTGTCTACCAGCCTCAGCAGGATGTCAGTCCTTTGTAGCTCATGATGTGATTTTAAAAAGAAAAATTCTGCCTCATCAAATAGTGACGGTAGTCCGCTGAATGGTTAAATGTCATCTGTTTGCCTCGCCACAGGTCCATGCTCTGAACATCCTCAGGGCTCTGTACAGGGACACTCGTCTGGGGGAAAACATCATTCCCTTTGTCTCCGATGGAATGCAAGCTGCTGTACTGGGCTTCACCTCTCCTGTTTGGGCAGTGAGTTTCCACTTCCAAGTTTTCCGCCTCTATTATTTACATTTGTCTCTGTACTTTAAATCTAGACAGATTAACATGCACCCCAACAGCATCCCCGTCTTGCACTCCAACGCCTCTCTAGGGAGGCGTTTCTAATATTTATATTATTGAGGGTAGACTAGATAGACTAGACACACTTACCCATTCAGACATACACACACTCTCTCGGTCTTCCATCCTCTTTCCCTTTGTTTTTTTTTTATTTTTTCCCCCCAGGTGAGGAACTCCTCCACTCTTCTCTTCAGCACTCTGATCACAAGGATCTTTGGAGTGAAGAAGGGGAAGGACGAGCACTCGAAAAAGAACAGGTCTGCTGCTTCTCTCCCTCTGATACTGCTCCTGCAGTTCAGGTTTACTGCCATGCGCATCAGTGCAGAATGAGATGCTTACTGTACATTTGAGTGGGAAGTACAAGTCAGTGGTTAGCAGTCCTGTCTGTGCAAACAAGGTCCAAAAGTCACAATTATTAGTGCAAAAAAAAAGTTCTTCGCAACAAGCAAATGCCCTCATTTAATACTGTATATTAAATACCTAGATGTTAAGGCCACTTAATATCCACTTATGTCAAAAGTTTAATTGTAAAAAAAAAAAAAGCTAATTATCTTGTCTGTCAATTCTGTAATTATCCCTAACATACTACTTTTTGATTATTTTAGACTCTAAGCTAGACTGCCTAGCATAGAGTAATCCATCTATATTTGTAGTACATCAGCACAAATATACAAGCAAGCAATTCAGATGACATAAAGCCAAGGTGAAATAAGCATGTGTATAAACAGTGTTTGTATTACACCACCGGGGGACACTGTTGTAACACCACTCTGGCTCAAATGCAGGTTTCACTCGACTCAAACCCACTGCGGCTTATTACTTGTGGAGATGCAGCTCTCCACTGCTGCTGTACTGGATGCAAAGAGAAAAGGGCCGTGTCACATGGAAAGATAAAATAGAAACGCACAATATTAAGTTATGTTTATTTGTGCTACAACTGGGACCATGCCATGGCTTCTGTTGTAGCTGGTTTCAAACCTGTGGGCTGTTGTCGATGAGGCCTGAAGTATAATTCAGCAACGTTTGTTGCAGAAGTGTGCCATCAAAAGTGCAATTACATACAAAAGACTGTCTGGTCTAATCAGTTTTTTATTTATTTTTTTATTTTGGAAAACATTTTCACCTTAAATTCCACAGTTGCAATCAACACCAACACAGATGATGAAACATGTATGTTTACACATTTTCAGGGCAAAAGTGTTGAGATTACCAGAAACGTATGTAGCCAAAAGCCACTATAATCCAAATAGTATCAATAATGTACAATAAATATTGAGTTTGAGGAACTGTTGGTTTAGTGGGTATCTTATTTTGGTGGATAATGTGCAACCGCCACACATCCAGTCGACCATGAGGAATCTGTTTAGAGATTTAATTGTCTCCGTTTTAGTTGGAAGGCTATCAGTTGCTAGTCCTGCTTTGCTCTCAAGGATTGTTTGAAAAATTGTGGATTCGTTATGAGGTTTCTGGAAAAGAGTCTTAAATTATAACAGGCTCCGAATGCCTTGTCACACAGCCATCCAAGTATTTTGAAAGCTTGATGATGAAAATGATAGCAGACCTGGGTCAAGTTTTCTTCCTCATATATTTCTATGATTTGTTGTGTTTAACTTAGATGGATGATGGGTGGAGTTGAGCACTTTGGATGCTGCAACAGGTTCCACAGGATTATATACACACAGGAAAATATTTGATGCTGCAGCAGACACATTTTCCACAAATATGCTTGTCTTATTTGGTTGTATCACCTGGTGGAATTGCCCTTTTTTTTTGTTTTTCTATTGTTTTATTTGCACACAAAAAATGTTAGGTTTGTTTCTAGACACTTAAGAAATGTCTTTTCCACATGAAATTCATAGATAAGAAGAAACACTTAAAACAACTATCAATCGAATATTATTCAGCAAGTACGGAATCTTCAGAGCGCTGGAATCTGACCTTTTTTTGTAGTACAGAGCACAATCAAATGTGTGTTGTTCATTTCATCAATATTTCTATTTGTCCAATACTGTAGTCCGTGACATAATACTTGCAAAACTCCTGACAATAAACAGCCTCATCTTTACTCTGTTTTGTGCTAATTATGGTGGACACGATGAACATTCTATCTCCTTAACATCTGCATGTTAGCATTGTCATTAAGAGCATGTTAGCATGCAGACGTTAGCATTTAGCTCATAGCACTGCAGTGCAGTTCAGCCCCGCAGAGCCGTTACCGTGGGCCTGGACTCTTGTATACTGTCTCCACCTTTAATAGGATGGATGGTACATATTAAGGTTGTAAAAAGTATGGAATTAACGATACACTTTTTTGATACCACATGTCTAAAGCGACACCATTTCCGTTAATGATACATTGAAAAGTATCGAAAGTACCGAAGCTATAAGCACCGTGTGCAGGTTTTTTACTTTATCTTATTTTGTGTACCTAGGACTTTTTTCTTTTTGCCATGGTATCGAAAGAGGTATCGGATATCGTTTTAAAAGTATAAAAGTCTGGTATCAGGACAACAAAGGTTTCCGACTTGCGGGTGTTCACGTTATCAGGATGCTTGCCTGATTACAGAGTTGATCGTGTGAGGATTACTGCTCTGTACATTGGCAATATAACACCATATCCAATGAATTTGGATTAATTTACATCGAACAATCTTTGGCTGATGTGAGGCGTCCATATTTGTGTGATTTTAAGGTACTAAGTGGGACGTATCGGAGCTTTCAAGAAAATCCAAGCCTCCCGGTAGTAATTACTGTACAAATCCGGAAGTTGACCTGAACGATATTCACCAGTAATTACAGTAACTCGGATATGACATGCTAAGTGATATGCTAAGTTAGGCTATTCCACGTCCCTGCTCTATCTCTGTATTTTATGTTAACTCCAATTGTGAACATGGTAAATATTATACGTGCTAAACATCAGCATGTTAGCATTGTTGTCACTGTGAGCATGTTAGTATGCTAACATTTAGCCCAAAGCATGAGTGTGCCTATAATAGTGCGTTCCGTTTGTACTCAGAACTCGGATTTTCCGAAGTCAAGGTCTAAAAAAACGCCCCTGGAACTTGGATTTCCGAGCTCGGAACTCGGGCAACCACAGAGTACCCCGAGCTTAAAATCCAACATGGCTGCCCCGCGCGTCAACAGTTGTGAAAGCTGTAGTAACATACAGTTATAAGCACTGTGTTATTTGTGTCTCACAAAATCAGTCGTCCATCTTCTGTATGTGGACAATGTTGTCACGGTGTTTGCATGCACAACAAAACAGCGTAATGCATCGTTAAAATCTGGCATTGCTAACAATGGCTAACCTGGCTAGAGCTAATAAAAACAATGAAAAAACGTGAACGGCTCAACTCTTGTGACGTCATTTGGAGCTGCTTCCGTGTTCTGGCAAATACCGCGATAAGATAACACGAGCTTGCTGGAACTGTAGACTCCTGGTCACGTTTAAAGCTGCAGTAGCCCTGTACACCATGAAACCATCATCAATCATATAAACATTTATATGATTGATATCTCACTGGCCCCTTTTGGAACTGATGGAGAGTTCCATCTAGCATTCAGGGCACATTAAAACAAACATGAACAATAATGTGCGTGTGGTGTTTGGCTGTAGGAATATGCGATAGTTGTATTAAGGTCTATATTGAGCTCAGAAAGTGATTTGTTAACTCACAGATAATTCAGGGTAACATTTCACAGGGCTTGGGCCCTGTTCCAGGAAGCTCTGTCTGGTTCCCCTTGACTGTGTTTCTATTGGCTGCTTTTCTGAAAACCCCTGAATACTCTCAAACCAAGCCAAGGCTGCTCCTGTTTATCTTGTCTGTTTTCACTTGTGTTTTTAACCTGCTGTCTCTCCCCTTTTGTATGTCTGTCAGTTACCTCCCACTCGTCTTGTCTGCTGCTTTCTTTCTTATAATTACTGCGTGGGGTTATTAGTATATGCATGTTGCACCGATTGTGTACTGTGATTCATGACGAAAGAAAAGAATTGCCATTTAAACTCTAACCTGCATTTTACAATGCATATATATATTTTTTTAAATACCTTTTAGTTTAGGAATAACTCATTTTTATGTTGCTATAGTGTTCTTGTAGCATGGGAGTAAATGTCATTGTATTGACCTGAAATACAGAATTGTGCGTTTGCGAGCAGGAAAGCTGCCACTCATTTTTTTAATTGCCTCTTTGGGAGTTTGTCTTTTCCACAGTTGGTTGTATGTCTGGTCTCTGTTATTACCGTGATTTTACGGTTGTGATCCCTGGCAGCAGAAAATGCATTGTGACAGCTTGTCCACTCTAATATTTGGCTGTGTGTTCGCAGCGGCCTCTTGCTCCACTGAAGCTGGAGCATAGACATAGTTCCCCTCACACACAAAAAAACTGTTTATTTACAGCATTTTGAGTAAATGTGTGTTTGGGAAGACCGAGCTCTTTGCTGTCTGTGGGAATTTCGGCTGTGTATTTGACATAGTTACTTGAATCCAGACATATTGTTTGCTTGTGGATCATCGTTCCACTAAGTTGAGGCTTCTCCGCTCCGTGACCGTGCATTGCTGTTGATCCGATTTCGTTGCTGAGATAAATGCAACTGTAAACAAAGCTGACAGAGTGAACATTGCTCTCTGCATTCCAAACAAAGCCCCCAGCTTTATCTCCAGCCTGCGTCAAGTCCTCCCTTTGCACTACATGTGCTCTTGTAAATGCAAACATTTCCATATCAATGTTACTTACTCTAGGTGCTTTTAAATAAAAAAAAAAAAAAAAAAAAACTAGAAAGGGAAAGCAGCACTCTCATGACTTGGAACACATTTATTTCAACTTATTAAAATCACCTTTTCAAAAGTCTTCAGCGTGTACTTGGATCTTTATAAGTTGAAATGAATGCATGCAAGTTATGGGTGTTGGTCTTTACCATTCTCCTTATTTTTTTTTCTATTTTTTTTTTTTTACTTTAGCAAAAGTACCAATACAAAACTGGTAAGATACTCCTGCTTAAGTAAAAGTAAAGAAGTATTATCAGACAAATGTAGTAATGAAGTGCCAAGTACAGAAAAGTGGTGCTGCCACTGAAATATTAGGTTTTAATTTATTAGACTGTTAATACCATACATTATATTTATACAGTATTTTATTTTTTTTTTATTTTTTTTGTTTTGTCCAGTGGTTACATCTACACCAATTTATATTCAGTTTTTGAAATGTTCTCTAATCTGGGCTTTTTGTGTGAAATATTTGATAATTGTACCTCTTTTCTTCTTGAACAGTTATTTAAAAACATCTGAAACGTTTAGAGGGGAAATGGTTTTTTTTGGTTTCTTTGGTAATAACTTTTAAAATCTTAATATGAAATGTTTTGTTGTACAACGTATGACATTAACCTGTGAAAGTGAAAGAAAAGAGTAACATAAACTAGAAATAGTCCTAGCACAAATACCTCAAAATTGTGCTCAAGTATTACTCCACCGCCTTTTGCAAAACATTTTGTACACTCATTCTGTGAATATTCTACTCCTTGTGCAACAACTAATCTTCAACAAACGTTTTGTGTGTCTGTGTGCGCGTCTCTCTCTCATTTGCCTTAAAGTTAATGCAGCCTATATGAGTGTGCACCCAGCTGTGAGTCCACAAACATGACCAGGCCTTTTCACTTACACCTCCCCTCTCCTCTTATGTGACCCTTACCCCTTTTACCCCATCTAATCCGCTCCGACACGACCTCTGACCCTTGTCCTCCAGGCAGCAGAGTCTCGTCCGACAGAGAGACTCTCATTAGAGAGAGCAGTGGGGGTGGGGGGTGTGCGCTCAAACGCACACAACATACACATGCATACAGTGAACATCATTTACATAATTTTGTTTCCTAATGCAGTGAGAATCTGCAGTTCTCCACTTTATCCGAGTCCCCTCTGGGTCATGAGGTGAGCAACTCATATCCAGGTTGAAATGGTTTTTCAGAAACCTACACAAAACTCCCTTTCCTACCATGACAGTGCCTGCCGCTAACTCGAACCAGGTCGTGTGTGTGTGTGTGTGTGTGTGTGTGTGTGTGTGTGTGTGTGTGTGTGTGTGTGTGTGTGTGTGTGTGTGTGTGTGTGTGTGTGTGTGTGTGTGTGTGTGTGTGTGTGTGTGTGTGTGTGTGTGTGTGTGTGTGTGTGTGTGTGTGTGTGTGTGTGTGGCAATCTCTCCAGGCTTGTGATCATGTGCTTGGCAGGCCAGACCTCTTCCCTTTAGGAGCGACTTGATTTAGACGGGCAGACTTAAATAAAAACTTTACTGGCCTTGGGGCTGAATGGCAGTTGCAGCAGCAAGACCGCCAGTGTTAAATATAAAGTTTGTCGTTTTATTGACCGTTTGTATATGAGTGAATACATACGCACAAACACACACACACACGTGACCGTAATTTCTAGCTGGGTAAGTAAACACAAAGGCTGGATTTGTTTTAGGTAGAGAGTATTTGGCACAAGACCATGTCCTATCAGCATACTCTCTCCGTCATTTCCCTCTCCTCTGCTCCTTGCTGTTTCTTGTTATGTCACGCTTATTCGGAGCATATGAATTTGATCACGACTAACTACCAGGTAATTTAGTTAATTGAAATTCAAGTTGCAGCAAAGTAAATCCACTAGCACTCCTGATTAATTCCAATCGATGTGGACAGTGATATATGATGGCAATCAGTTTTACACTCTGCAGAGATTTTCAGTTTCATTTTTATACAGTGTACTTACTCAAAGTGTCAACACAATGTTGGCTTCTTTTCAATGCTAATAGCAGTGCTAATGCTCGTGGTTTAATTAGATTACATACCACATTTTCTTTTCCTGTTTTTTAACATCTCCCTATTGCATTTATAAAATATTCTAGTGTACATAATACAAAATCATCATGTAATATACAAAATGGTGGCATTGTGGCTCTATGGAGTCCAATATCAGACTGGTGGTCACTTGGGACCACGTGGAAATACCTCCGCAGCTATTAAATGGATGGTTGTTGAATGTGGTACAGACATTCACGTCCACCTCACGACGACATGTTGTTGGTGACTTTTCATCTAGCACCATCATCTGGTCTTCATTTAAATGTCTCTTACCTGCAAAACTAATGCTGTTCCCATCAGCCTCGGCAGTGCTAATCGGCAAGTGTTAGCGTGCTAACGTGTGAAACTAAAATGGCAACCACAGTAAACATCATACCTGCTAAACAGCCGATCACCATTGTCTTCGTGAGTACATTAGCATTTAGCTCAAACCACTGCTGGTGCCTAAGTAGAGCCTCGCAGAGCCGCTAGCACAGCACTAGACTCTTGATCTAGTTCAAAATAACTTTGATAAAAATCTGTAAGCCTTAAAACTTAAATATGGAACCACCACCATAAACAACAGAGCCCCCCCACAATATTTTCTATCTTGTGTGCGTGAGATTTATAAAAAGTATAGTGTTTTATGACTTTGGTGGCTCTGTGCTTTACAAAGAACCCTTATTTCTGTAGGTTTATGCTTAAGTGGCCTTATTACTGCCAAAACACAAAAAATAATCCTGCTCCTTCTGTCTCTCCTTTCAGGATGACGGGCCGAGAGTTTTTCACTCGGTTTCCAGCTCTCTATCCGTTCCTTCTGAACCAGCTGGAGGAGGCTGCAGCCACGGTGGAAAGGTGAGGTGGTCCACCTTAATCCACACACATGCACACTCCACATTCAGCCCTTGCCATGGCTTTTCACACTCCCTTGGTCCCATTATCGGTTTAATTTTACTGACATTTAAGCCATACGAAACGGCTTTTCTTAAGCTGATTAAGCAGTGGTGTTTTTGTGCGGGGAGGCTTCCTGGAGTAACAAAGAGGAAAAGTTAGTGAACTTTTCGTCAGTCCCATAACAGATTGTGGGAACATGAACTTTGAACTCAGCTATTTTCTCTAATCACGTAGTATTGCCCAAGATTGAGTTCTCGTGTGGGCCTTTTTTTTTTTCCTTCTAAAATATCACTTGCTCAACTGACTACTTGCTCAAAGAATCAGACTTTACGACCGAATAAAATAAGTCTCTTTGAGATTTAGTTTCTTTTTTGCAATGTGGAAATTGATTGGCCTTTTCTTTGTCAGCACAGCCCCAACTCCCTCTTTTAAAAGCCTCTGAGTCGTCCAACAGCTCCCCGGGCGGCCTTATCTTAATATGGATCCAATTAATTGAATGCTCTTGCAGACCGGCTCTTTCACAATTCCCCCTCACTCCTTTCGTCCCTTGTTGAAACATTTGCAAATTTCCCACGGAGCCAGATCTCTGCTGTCTGACTTCCCACATCATTTCATCATATCGCGCCACCCAAACAGACCGACCGCACCATACTGTAGCAATACACAGCAGGACAGGAGACAAGAGAGCTGCTGTTAGTGGTTTTAGACCAGTCTTGTGGAAGTTAAGTACAAGTGCATTCCCAAAATAGGTCACAATATATAAGGTTGCACTTTGGAGTCCATGTATATACATTATGTATTATGTAATCCTCCACAAATGCTCCCCAAAACAAGTACTAATGAATTAAGAATAAATAAACAATTCCAGCGTCCACAAAAACGGGCGGTAAGGTACAACATTAAGCAACATGTTGTGTATACATACGGCTAAGAATATCCTGGATCACTGTCTGTTATACAACCACACCTTGGATCATGGCAAGCTCTTTTGTGTATCAGGTGTTTTACACAAGCGATAAATAATGTCCATGTGTGGGTCAGTGTTTCCTCTATGCTGACCCTGCAGTGGTGGCCCGCCACGGCAAAACCTCCGCCGCCACGGCACCAGAAACAGGGCAGACGCACAGGGCAGGCGCACAATGCAGTCCTGGCTGCGGTTTTAAGTGCACAGACAGTTCACTACAGCACCGCCCATGCACACAGGCGGGGCGCCACCCCCGGGAAAATAGCCACGACCAGCCGAACGACGAACGCTGCGCAACCAGTAACATAGTTCAAGCACGGTGCTCGCCGCTCGACCGGCCGTGACCATCCCCTCTCCCCCCAAGACGGTGCCCACCCGAACGGCACCATCCCCACAAGCCCTCCCCCCCACCCAATAAACTGTGTACCTTTCCCCCCCCCCCCCCCCCCCCCCCCCCCCCCCACCGTGGAAGTGCGGCGCCACGTCAGCGGCACAGAAACGGCGACCTTTGGGCTAAAACTGGTCACATTCCTTGTTGTTCGGACAGACCTGCCCTAACTGGGTAAAACACTGGTGGATGATAACCTGGAAGCAGTTTGCTGTGGTGAATCAACGTTAAATGTTCAAACT
Source organism: Perca fluviatilis (assembly GCF_010015445.1). Classification (NCBI taxonomy): domain Eukaryota; kingdom Metazoa; phylum Chordata; class Actinopteri; order Perciformes; family Percidae; genus Perca; species Perca fluviatilis. The sequence goes on along the minus strand of NC_053130.1, from coordinate 26,369,551 downwards.
TGGTCTTGGCCTAAAGCCAGACTAAAATAGTCCAAAAAGTTCTTGTTTACTTATGAACATCACACATTCCCCCTCCTCCCGGTTTGTTGCTAGAAATGATGAATCGCCTCATTCTTTGTTCTATATTTTCTACCAGAATCAGTTTTCAATCCTCTTTTTTTTTTTTTTTTTTTTTTTTTTCTCCTGTATTATTAGCTGTCACTTTTGGATACAAGCAGAGCTCACGGTGTCTTTGCTTTGGATTTCACCTTTGGGGTTCATTTTTGGCGTCGCCTCCTTTGCTTTGACTCACAAACTCCGTGAACACTCGTATATATGCACCTATTGCTGTCTTTGGCCACTTTTTTAAATGCACCGACTTTGCTTTGGACATGAATATTCTGGAGCTCTTAGCATGCCGCTAAAGAGATACCCTTGGTGTAAGATAAATGTTGTTCGTACATTGCAAATTCCTAATGTTATTATTTCAGTGTAGCAACCGTAACAGGGTTTATCTGTGAAACTATTTCAGGTCAGTGCCCACATTTGAAACTGCTGTGCAGTCATTCGTTGGCAGTAGAAACTTATCTTATCTGCCACTGCTTTCACTTCTAAAGAAACCCGTTTTTCACATCATATCCCACGAACGTTTTCTCTAATTTTCTAAACAAAACTGGTGATTTATTTGTCTGACAGCAAACTAAATGGCAAACCCGAGCTTTAGTTTACTTTGGAGCTTCTTTTGAGTCTCTTGCTACCGTTTCCCCTTCACCGCTTTCCAAATGAAGAATACAAATACTTTAAGGTCAGTGTTCTGTTTCTACTCTTGTTTAAAAGATGTAAAACTAAAATAACCTTCTCATCAAACACCCGGGTACTGGAGATGATTGAGGAGTTGGAGGAGCTCAACGTGGAATTTGAGAATGTCGTTAAAAGCCACAGAGCCTCTCTCTCATCCTGTCAAGGGTTTCTGCCTCCAGCTGTATCCCAACAAGGCCTAATATGTTTGCAATTCCACCTCCTATCTGCCCCCCTCCCCCCCTACCACCCTCTATCTCCCTGACATCACATCCTGTCCCATAACGCTTGACACACATTAGACCAGTTACTAATTAGGCTGCTATTACAATTCCCATCTTGACGATCTATGGCAGTCCCAGGGGATGGCTCTGTGTGTGTGTGTGTGTGTGTTGTGGAATGAAATAATGAGAAGCACAAGTTGTTTTTCGCAGGGGGGGTCTGTTGTTCTGTCGCCGTTCTATGAGATCCTCATGACTGAAGACGGGGCCCGGAGGACACATGGCTCTCCTGACGCGCACACTCCTAAAAGCAGACCTTCCACACTTACAGACCTACACAAAGCTTAAATGCAGGCGCTCTCCACATCGCAAACCCCTCGTTTCCCATGATATTCCCTTTTTGTAAGATGATCATTTCACCTTACACACTGCTAAGGTAATGGTGCTGGAGTTGGAGTGGTTTTATTAACCCTGAGATAAAAACCAACTAAACCTGTTGGGGAGTTGATTTCAGCTTTATTCATTCCCCCAAAGAGCTGGACCCTGACAGCAGGACAAGAAATGGTAAAACCGTTCTGAAAGCAAAGCATGGCCCTTCTCCATATTAGATACCTGATATTCAATCAGTCCTTTTCCTTACTTTGTACTGTAGTCGGAGTTCTCGTCCGTTTCTCCATTTCCCTCCCTCCTTTTCTTCACTTCGAGTTTGTCAGAGTGAAACTGTGAAACCGCTGGCAGAGACGGACAGTTTCCATTCTGACTCAGTTGGCGGTGATGAGATTTGGACGGAGGAGAAGAGGGAGGTAAAAAAAAAAACTCAGCTCAAGGACGCATAAGGAGATGACTGTATTGGAGTGTGGGTGGTTTTAGATATGCACTGTGTATCAAAGTGCTAGAGGAATGCAGCCCTGTTGTATTTTGGATTGAAACGTTGGTTATATGTGATTCTTATGGGAAATACACTCACTGTCTTGCTGAGAGACAGACTGTACACTAAACACAGTATGAAGCTGGAGCTAGCAGGTGCTTAGCTTAGCTTAGCTTAGCGTGAAGACTGGAACTGAGACGCGTCACATCACATAACTCCAAGTAAAACCACAACTTCTTTGTACAGTTGTGAATGGATTAAACCAACAAGATATAACATTCATTGGTGATCTTTACAGGTGCTGGTACTGTAGGTGGACTTTTTTTCAACTTTGGACAGAGCCAGGGTTAGCTCTTCGTCCTACTTTCAGTCTTTATGTTAAGCCACCTGCTGGCTCTGTCCTTATATTTAGTGTACAGTCATGAGAGTGGTATCGAGCTTCTCGTCACTCTCAGCAAGAAAGCTAATAGGCACAATTCCCAAAATATTTAACTGTTCCTGTAACCTAAATGTAAAAAAAATTCCACTCCCTGTGCAAGACTAAAAAGATTAATCCTGTTCCTACCTGCAGAGTGTGTGTGTGTGTGTGTGTGTGTGTGTGTGTGTGTGTGTGTGTGTGTGTGTGTGTGTGTGTGTGTGTGTGTGTGTGTGTGTGTGTGTGTGTGTGTGTGTGTGTGTGTGTGTGTGTGTGTGTGTGTGTGTGTCTCTTCCTCACCTGGTAGAGCGTGTGCCCCTTGTAGGCGGAGTCTGACGTTCTGTGAAAAGTTGGTAAGGGAAAAGCTGCGAAAATCAGGAAGACACCACAGCAACTGTAGAAAGCGCTGTGCTGTGTTGTGTCGAAGTGGCGTTTGCGAAGAGAATGTCGCTCTCGCTGCACTGCTTTTTCTTTCTGTCCGTTTCACGTTAACGAGAAACACAATCTTAGCCAGCGCGAGCGTTTCACCCTGCTTTAATCTTCTTTTCAGCTCAATTGAATGGGTTCTTCTTTGGCCCATGCTACACCCTTCCACCAAGTTTTCTAAATCTGGCCAGTAGTTTTTCCGTAATCCTGCTGTACCTGTACATCTCAAGTGACGTCAATGTTGCTTTGTAAAGATCTGTGTGTGTGTGTGTGTGTGTGTGTGTGTGTGTGTGTGTGTGTGTGTGTGTGTGTGTGTGTGTGTGTGTGTGTGTGTGTGTGTGTGTGTGTGTGTGTGTGTGTGTGTGTGTTTATGTTTAGTGACAGTGGTCATGTGAAGCTTCACCCAAGTCTGTTCCTGCTGCTGCTCGTGCTCAGTCGACTCTACCCTTCTCCTATGGATGGATCATCTTCACCTCTGGGTCTCGCTCCTTTCATGCCCTTCATCATTAGGTGGGTCTCAGTCCAAACACACACACACACACACACACACACACACACACACTCTTACAATTATACAATCGGGCTCGGCTGTGGTTCATCTAGACATTCTGCGTGTCCCCTTTTTTTTTTTTTCTCATCTAGCTGTCACACATCCAGGTAGCGATGTGGCGGGGCATTCATCTAACGTGTCTGTGTACGATTCATTTCATAATTTGCATGTCGGGTAGACGGCAATCAGTTTGTTGGCGGATGATGACTTCTGGTACGACACCGGTACCGCTGCTGTACTGCGCATGCGGGAGACGCACATACGCACAGAGATTCCTTGATTTATAGTTAGATTATAGACGGTCTTCATACAGTGTACACACACTGGATACACACTGGCACTATGCCTCTGTCAAATCACTCCCCTCCATCGTTAAAGAGTCGGAAGTGTCCTTAAACAAGAATTCCCACCCCCGACTGTTCCAAGACTCCCAGCAGGGCTGCTCAATGAGCAGCAGAGCAAAATGCAGTATGAGCATGGGGGTGTAATGCTCTCCCTCTCCGCAGCTTCTCCCTTGTGTCGTCAAAATCAATGGGGACGTGTCGCCAGTCAAAGATTAAAAGATTAAAAAGCAACATTGGCATGGGGAACGTTCCATCGAATCCAAGAGGGTCACAGACCTGCTCTCTCAGCCATGATCTCTGAACCAAAACTCCTAAGTATAGAGCAATCACCAAGACAAAACACCTGCAGACGAAACATTAATGTGTGTGTATTTGGTGTGTGGTTTGTTTGCACAGGTGCCCCTCTGCATCTTTTCTATGAACTCGTGTCTCACATCATTTCTTTACTGTGAATCCAGCTTATAGCAAATTGGCCAAACATGAGAAAGTTTTTGTTTCTGTTGGTCTGATTTGATGTTTCTGCAATAATGAGACAAAACACCTCTGTAGTCTGAGTCGGTTTTTTTTTTTTTTTTTTTTTTTTTTTTTTTTTTTTTTTTTTTTTTTTTTTTTTTTTTTTTTTTTTTTTTTCTCTCTCTCTCTCTCTCTCTCTCTCTCTCTCTCTCTCCCTCCAGCGAGTTTCTGTATTGTTGCTTGTACCGTTGCTTGTGTGGCAGCGGTTGATTAGATTGGGACTAGTTTTTATCTGAACTCCACTCACTGTTACTGGGAAGTCAAAACCCTACAGGTGAATGTAAGGCACTGTGGTTACAGCCTGCATTCTTTCCATTCCTGAAATGTAGAAGTCTACAAATATTATTGGTACATGTTCATCTGCTGCACCTGATAATAGAGCTGAAGCTTGCACCTCTTTTATTTGTTAGTATTCTTGCGAGGACCCTCATTGACCTTGTACTAATAATTCTCTACCTGCGAACTTTAACCATTACCATCATAACCACATGCCTGATCTAAACTTTATAGTCTTTATCTTAACCATAAAACTAAGTTTATACCCTTCAACAGCCCTTTTTAAAAGTGACTACTCATTTTTGAGGTCTAAAATAGGAATACCAGTATTTCTGAGTTAGTGTTTTTATTTTTTTATTTTTTACAAAAAACTGTACAACCTGTACTGATATACAGTATGTTTTATTTGTATTTATGTATTTATGTGTAAGAATTTATATCCTTACCTAAGTAAAAGTACTAATACCACACTGTAAAAAATACTGTTACAAGTAAAAGTCCTGTATTGAAAATGTTACTTAAGTAAAAGTATGTATCCTCAGGAAAATGTACTTAAAGTATTTAAAGTAAAAGTACTCAATGCAAAAAATAGTCTCACATTTTAGAAACTTCGCAACTCTGCCGTCCTTATGTTAAGCCCGCCCACCGACTCTATACACGATGTGATTGGCCTGACCAGAGTTTGGTTTTTCCAGCTGGCAAGCCAATGGAGAGTTGCTTGACTGACCCTGGCTGCAAATTACATTTGCTGCAAATTACATTTGCTGCAAATTACATTTGCTGCCACTAGGGTGCGTCTAGATTTCTAGGCTAGGCCTGTATATTGTTGGGTAGGAAAATTTATAATAACACTGTGCCCCTAGCACTCCCGTTCAAAAGGCCATTTGACCGAAAACGAGAATACGGTCAATCTTAAAAGCGGCGTTTCCGTCCGAATTATGCTTTTTTAAAAATTATTATTATTATTATTATTTTTTGGGCTTTTCCGCCTTTATTCGATAGGACAGCTAGGTGAGAAAGAGGGGGGAAGACATGCAGGAAATCGTCACAGGTCGGATTTGAACCCTGGACCTCTGCGTCGAGGCATAAACCTCTCCTCTCAGTATACGTGCGCCTGCTCTACCCACTGAGCCAACCCGGCCACCGAATGATGCTTTTAAACGGAAGTTTGACTCGGGTACATTCACAAAAAGACCCTAGGTTGCATTTTGGCGAGAGTTACGCTTTAATGGCCTGAACAGATGGGGCGATAACAACAGCAAGCAAAACCCTTTTCAATGTGTTCACGTGGGTTTTAAGAAGGACTCGAGAAAATGCGAACCTATCCTTTAACACCATCCTCTCCCTTAAAATAACTAACAAAATAGTCTTGTTTATTAAAATCGCACAAAATAATTTACTTAGTTTTGGGTAACGGACACAAATGACATTTTGCCGCAACAGCAAACTGTCACTGTAACCACAGCTGTTTGTCCCTGCTCAAATGTAAAGATATAAAGACAAAATCTGTATAAACAGTCCGAGGTCATCATCAGTGTTTTTGTAAAGCTTCCCAATAGAACCATGCTCTAATATATCCACGTATAACAGTTTATGATGCTGTTCATTAAAACTGGGGACGTTTGTTTCCTTGTTTTCCTTAATCCCAAAGTTTGGCTAGACAGCGCCACTCTTACTGAGACCCCCATATGTTCATCCTGTTTTTAATGACAGTCTGGTCAGAAGGTGACAAATGGAAAGGAAAGTGGGATCACAGAGGGCCCTTTAAAACATGAACCATTTGGAGCTGCAAATGTGCAACGTTTCCAAAAGAACCCATCTGTTCTTCAGCATCAGTTACTCCAAGTTACCGATGGACACATTTACCAGACCTTTTTCTTTTTTTTATTTGAGCGAATCAGTCGTTTAGTGGAGTCTTTTAAGTAGCTCCTTTAAGAACCCATCTTTTGGGAGCGCAGTAAACTGCTCGATAGCTCGAGTGCTGACTTGCTGGCTGTCGAGAGAAAGTATGCCGCGCACACATCCACCCAAATGAAGCCCACATGTTGGAAATGTTAAATATAGCCCGGCTCTAACTTCTTTGGCTCCAGCCGTGTCTCTCTTCACCAACCCCCCCACCCCCCGACTCATCTTCCCCAGGCGTGTGCGGACGTGTCTGCATGAGGTCGACGGCTGTCGCCCCCGGTCCTCTTCTTCCCTCTCGTCGTCACACGATCTGACCCGCCACCTCCAGGGATCCGATGTAGCTCGGCTCCTCTTCTGTTGACAGGATGGAGCATCATGCCTAATAATTCTTCCCCTTTTACCCGTCCATCACACCACACATCGTTTTTATCTATCTACCCTCAAACAACCCCAGCAAGATTTTTGACATTCCTTTTTCTTGCTGCTTGGCCTTTGCAATGCGTCACACCTGCCTGGGTAAAGACGATGTCTACGAATGACCAGATTGATGAGGATGACGACAAAGAGGGGGAGGATGATGACCAGCAGACACATATTTTTATTTATTTTTTCATATAATTGATGGCTGCTTCATTCCAGCCCTTGACGTCTTTTCAGTTCGTCTTAACCCCATTCCAATGTCTCTCTTTCAGCTTCTTTCTTTCCCCTCTTCTTCATTCTCTCACTGTCTTCATGCTAAAGCAGCAGTCCTGAGATGGTGATTTATGTCTTGTGATATCCAGTCCGGGCATCTCTCCTCGCCCCCTCCCTGCCTCACTCCCTTCCTTTCTCGTCCTCAGTGACTCATATCTCATTTCTTTTGAAAGGGCACAGTAATGCCCATTAACCAAGTGAGGCTTCATAAAAGGGCCACAGTCATTTCTTTCCCAACATAAGATGCGGTATATTTCCCCTCTGTGCTCATGTTATTGTCATCTTGTTGGTTTGCATGGACAGTGGACAGTAAAAAAATTTTTTGGAACCTTTTGTTCCACGATCAAATTTCCGAATGTAAACTGATACAGCACCTTGTCTGGCAATCTGGGCCCACCAACATTTAGAATTACTAACAGTAGGTCAGCTTTGGTGCGGTATTATTACTTTGTAGATACTTTTTTTTTTTTTGTTATTCAGTTTAAGGTATTGTAGCCCTAAAGTTGTATTTATGTTTTATTCAAATGAAAAGTTGTTGAAAGAAGTTAATACCTCAAAGCAGCAACTTGCAAGTGTTAACATTTTTAATCACGTTACAGCAGTGGAATTACAGCAGTGCTCGAAGGTTACAAAGTACCTTTACTCAAGTACTGTACTTAAGTGCAATTTACTTCCTTACATTTTTATTTTGTATTATATTGGGTGTCTAGATGTGTACGCTTTCATACATTTTGGGCGGGATGCTTGTCAGGTGAAGAAATGCAAATGTATGTTGGCCACCCTAGGCCAACGGTCATATTTTTTTCTTTCATACCACCACTGTGGGCGCCAAAGCCATTCAACAAAACATCCATTCAAATTCTACAGATGGTGGTTTGATAGTAAACGAAAAGTCAGACAAAGGAAAAGAATGAGTGTGTTTAGACAGCTACGTCGTGTCCATATAAATGAATGAAGCAAAACTGATTTTTAATTATGTCGCCACTTCCCTTCCTCTTCAGTGACAGACTTTTGTTGCTTGGACTTGTTTAGAGAACATGCTACAGTCTCTGTGGTGGAAATGTTTCTCCCAGTTCTGCAAAATGACGCCCAGATGACTCTCTCCATGCCAGTCAGCAGTCTGCCTCTGACCCCACAGGGGACGGCCCTGTTTCTAAAATTACACCCTTCCAAACTGTCATTTCCTTTTGCAAAAGTGTTTCAATGGGACAAATTAGCACAGATAGTTAACATATGGGGGCTGGGAGGGGTGGAAAGTAAAGAATGTATTTATAGATGTAGGTCATTAGGTGTGTGTGTGTGTGTGTGTGTGTGTGTGTGTGTGTGTGTGTGTGTGTGTGTGTGTGTGTGTGTGTGTGTGTGTGTGTGTGTGTGTGTGTGTGTGTGTGTGTGTGTGTGTGTGTGTGTGTGTGTGTGTGACGTTTTTGCTCATAAATTCACATGTACGGGCGTGTGGTGCTCAGGAATGCAAACTGTTGTCTGTGTTTGATACATGGTCTTGGGTTATACGTCTGGCCATGGGGGTGTGTTGTGTGTGTGTGTGTGTGTGTGTGTGTGTGAGGCATGCTCACAGCAGGTGGAAGAGCATTTGTTGACCGTTGACTTGTTGCTCCAAGCAGTCCTTTCTTTGTTGACGTCCATATAGATTTCAAGTCTCGTGTCTGTCTCTGACAGCAGTGGATTTGTTGACAAAATATTTTCTGTGCATACGGAAAATATGTCAAAATAATTTGCAGTTTGGCCTTTGCAGTTTCTCTTCCTCGCCCAGATTGTACACAGCCGTATGTTTGAGTCCGCTAACATGACTCACCCTCTCTCATACCAAAATCAAAAAAAGCAAGCTTCCTTTTCATCTCTGCATACCGTTGAAGTGATGGATCCGAGTTTCTCTGGAACCTTCTGCTGAATTTCCCACAATGCCGCTGAGCTGCTTGTTTGGCCTCCACAGCCAGCTTTAATGCCATCCCAGACCTCGTCCTTATTGACTCTTGTCCTGTATTGTAGTATGTGACTGTGTAGTATGTATGTATGTATGTATGTATTCAGTGCTTATTGAATGCATTTGTTGCACTAAATTGAGACTGCCAGACAGTGCATATTCCTTATGTGTACAGAATGTTCTTTCGTGCTGTACACAGCCTAAAGGCCACATAAGCATTACGTTGGGCATCAATATGTGGCAGCATCTGCTCTTTAGGTGTTTTACCCCTGCATGCCTTTTTTGATGTGTGATTCTCATAGGCAGCCAAATTAGATGTGTAATGAGCAGAATGAAACGAATAAATCAACAACAGACGGTTTTCTTCCCAGATAATGTTCATGTAGCTCACATAAAAACAATTTTTTGACTGTTCAGCTACTGTCCCCTCCGGAGCTGTGCTGCTGAAAGTACAGCTGGTACAGTGACTGCCATGATGGAGGTCAGGTCATTTAAGAAATTGAACTTATACTACAGTGAACTGTTAGTTTGCAGACCCAAAGACAATCCTGTGCTCCCCGGATGGTGCCATTTGCCGAGTTGGGAAGTCGTTCTTCTGACTTTGGTGTGTTCGTGAGCTTTAAGTCGTACTGTGGGGGAAAAGAAAACAACAACATGGATGCTACAAAGAAGATGTGTTGTGTTGTTTTTCTCCGAGCATTTAAGCACTACCTTTTTTTTTTTTATTTCATTATCTTTTTCACGTTTGAAAATTTGTATTAGTGATTTTGTCCCAGAATTCCTAAACAAACACTAAAATATTGCTTTACCTGACTTGTTATCAGGGTTAAAGGTGCTGTAGGTAGGATTGGGAAGATCCAGGATTTAGCCAACAAACTTCTCAGTCCCTCCCCCCTTTCTGCTAAAGCCCAAAACGGTCTCCTACACACAAGGGAGAATGAATGCATGTGCATGAGCAGTGATTGACACGCAGTTAAACCCCTCCCCTCCCCCCACCTGGCCCTGATTGGTGCATCTGAACAGGGAGTGGTGGATTTTTGCAAATCTCACTACAGGCTGTAGGTGGCGCCAGAGGAGCTGGATTTAATTTTTTGTTCTACTGAAACATAGGGTTAGTTTCAGCAAATATGACAGAAAGTTAGTTTTATAAGTCTTACCTACTGCACCTTTTTAATGCTCTAAATAATGTTTCTGATTAATCTAGGTCGCTCTTTGTGGACAGCAACTAACGGTCACAACCTAATACCATATTACAAATTACATGTGAGCAAAAAATGTATATGCAATACGTGAACTAAAAAAAAAACTTTTCTTACCATGAACCCGATGTTTACTTTAGTCTGCCATTTTTTGCATAATATGGCAACTCGGCAAGTCCTTTACCAAACGTTTCGCTGACTTTCCGAGTTGTTGTTCCGACTTGATTCACATTCATTTTTTGCCCAGTTGGGAAGTCAATTTTCCAGCACCACGTGAATGCAGCATAGCTCATTCTCTTGACCCTTTAGATCTGTCTCTCCCCTGCTCCGCTCATCTCATTCAGGTCTTGGTCATGTCCTTCCCTCGGGTCAGCTATGGCAGTGTTATGACATTGGATAAGGAAAGACTATCAGCTTGTAAACAAGGTTAATTTTAGCCTGCACTCAGGGTAACTGGCCACATTCACCATCACCGGTGGATACTGTAAACGGCCGTGTGTGTTTGTTATGCGAGGAAGAAAAAGAGGGGAGAGAGATATCTCTGGGCAAAACCAACATGGAATAGATTATTTCCTTCATAGATGATTTTTGTCAAAAAAAGTTTGATTTTGAGTGTGTGGGGTCATCTGCTGGCCTGGGAGCTGTTTAGGTTCTGATCGTTTGCCTTTGCAATAGCAGAGAGAGAGACAAAGAGAGGGAGGAAGATGGAGATGTTGCATAACGTACGCATAAAAATAGCGACCAACTGTCCAAATGAAATTAGTCATTTTGTCATTTGTCCATTACGTAATGTGGCGTGGAGTACAAAGTAATAATGATAATACACACAGTCATTTTAAACACACAGTGAAGTTATTTTTCATAAGTCACAGCTGTGAAATAAATTAAAGCCAACAGTTACAGCAACAACCCATGACCTGTGAAAATTAGAAACATTATAACTTCCTCCATATGCCACATTACATAATCCAAGACTAAAAGATTATGATAACAACGCAATTTTCCATGACACTAATGCTGCTGTGTGTGTGTCTGTCTGTCTGTCTGTCTGTCTGTCTGTCTGTCTGTCTGTCTGTCTGTCTGTCTGTCTGTCTGTTCTGGTCTGTTCTGCAGATGTGGCCACTCGGCAGTGTATCGGACCAGAGAAATGGCGGCTCGGGCCCTCGTCCCCTTTGTGCTGGTAACCCAGGTCCCATCCACCGTCAACGCGTTACTGCAGGAGCTCCCTGCAGCGCCCGGACCCAAAATCCAACACAACCACATCCACGGGACTCTGCTGCAGGTCTGCACCCACGCACACATCAACATAAACCAATGCACTCGTATATACATAACATATCCCATGGGGGCTGTAATCACAAGTCCTTTAAATGACCACAAGTGTTTATTTTGTGATGGAAGGCTCAGCTGGAATCAAACACTGATTGTCGCTGCAGGATTCTAAAGTATGTAAACCACGCACGAACGCACGCACACAGCTTCTCAAATGTAAGGATTTGCTGCTCTTTCGCTGTTTTGTATCATGGTGAATTTAATATTTTTGGTTTGAGAAGATGTCCCCTTCGGCCCGGGAACTCGCGATGGCCGTTTTTCAAAATTTTTTGATTTAACTGATTTATTGCTAAATTAATTGACAGATTGAAATAATTAAAACATATTAAAGATAATCATTAGTTGCAGAGTGGTTTTAGTTAAACTCTCTGGGAATTTGATGGCTGTTGTGTGTAGAGTCGTTGAACCGTATCATATGTAGTGGTGGCCCAAAGGTTAAAGAAGCGAGCTTGGGCCCGGGAAGTCGCCGGTTCAGGATAAAATCTGGGAGGGGAAAGTGAGAGAGCAGCGCTTGTCCCTCCCTCATTACCAACACTGAGGTGCCCTTGAGCAAGGCCCTTAACCTCCAACCGCTCCAGTGGAGCTGCTCAGTGGCCAGCAGATCAGGTTGGTGCTTGTAAATGAGAATTTATTCTCAATCGACTGGATTTACCTGGGTAAATAAAGGTTAAAAAAAAGAAACCTCATTTTTTTGGCCCATCTTTTTTGTTTCAATGAGGTCAGACAGAATATTTTCATTTTTTTGTCCGTGTAATCGGGGTTGTCCTTACAGGATTTAGGAAGACAGGATGTTGTCTGTCAGTCATAGTTAGCGATGGTGTTGTACTGGTCTGCATTCTAGAGAATGGAGTCAGAGGTCACTGTAATGTTCTGCACACCTCCATGTATGTAAATAGGAAGGACAAAAATACCTCTTTATCAATGACATCAACACTAAACATTTCATTTATGTATTCACTGCATTGTCAGCAAAAACTGAATATAGGCATACACTTTGTAAAGGTAGAATTGATGGCAGAGCTGTTGCATTGACTTGTAATACATTGTACAGGTGTACCTGGTGTAGAGGCCCTTTAGTGTTCCTGCTGGTTATACAGTTAGATGATGTGTTTTGAATCATCCAGCGTTGTTCTGCTGGCCTGTGAGAAGGGAGCTCTTGGCACTGGTGAGAACATGGTTCATTTTTACATCCTACCAACATTATTATGATACAAAGGTGGTTGAATATCGGCAAAGTATCCCTTTAAGAAAACAAACTCGGCGTACGGTGTTGAAATTGGGTGTAGCTATTAAACTATGAAGAGATGGGCGCCTGGTTAGCTCATCTGGTAGAGCGGGCGCCCATATATAGAGATTTACTCCTCAACGCAGCGGGCCCGGGTTCGACTCCGACCTGCGGCCCTTTGCTGCATGTCATTCCCCCCTCTCTCTCCCCATTCATGTCTTCATCTGTCCTTCATCTTTTATAAAAGATGCATGTCACATACAGTATATGTTATTACACACTCCCGTATGTTACGCATCAGTTGCTTTTATAAGATGATGAACCCATACCTTCAACCAATGAAAGCAGCCTTGTGCTGTATTTGCAGGTTCCAACCATTCTTAGGATTGAATGTCCTCCGTTTATTAATGAGTTTAGAATCCTTTAATTCAAGTTGAAACATGAACCTCTTCACAGCTGGACTGGAGAGGTTTTTCACTCAACAAAGAGAAAACATAAAAATGCAATTACTAAAGCGGTTATCAAAACATGTGTATGTGCACACCCACACATAGATGATAGATATGGACACGCACACACACACACGCACCCACACAGAGATGATAGATATGGAGCATCAAGCCTCGGCACACACACACACACACACACACACACACACACACACACACACAGAGTCTGTCAGTCCCACACACCCAGTTTCCACACAGAGCCTGTCCAGGCAAGGCGGTTATCGCAGGGTAAATACCAGTGTTTAGTTCTGTCATCACACTCTGACAAACACAACCAAACAGTCTGCCGGTAATATCAACACACGCAGAAGAAAAAGGGGGCGGGAGTTTCCCCAGCCTTTTTATTGAACCCCACTGATGGGGTCGGTGTGGGAGCAGGGGGTGTGGAGCGGTAAGAACCGGGCCGAAGGGTCAACACACAGACTGCAAACGGTTTTCTTCATCACTTATGGTTTGATAGCGGTCTGGACTGCAGGGAGGTCCTGTGGGCTGAAGGCAAAGGATGGCGAGGAGGAGGAGGAGGGCCTCTTAAAGGCTTAGAGGAGATTTCAAGAGGAGAGTGGATTTTAGTTTGCTTTCCTGTCACGCCGCCATGTGTGGAGCTTCCCCAGATGTCTGCTGATCTGTTTCTGCATTTGTGTCTTCAGCTCCATCTCTATATATATTTCCCCTCTGTCTCTGTGTTTCTCTGCTTCCTGTCTCTCCTTTTTAAAATGTCCATGGCGTCTTTTCTTCCTCTCTGTCCATCCTTCTGCTACTGCCTTTTTCTCCGTTCACCCGGTCTGTTTCTCCGTGCCGCTCCCATCCCCATACAAAGGGTGAGCTCACACTGTGTGCGGCCCCTGGGTAATTTAGTCCTATGTATTGACTGTTGTGTCGTGAGGTAGCTTCTTTGTCCCGTGTCGTTTTCTTTGTGTCTCATCTTCACCATTTCTATGTCTCGTCATGCGTCATCGTCACGTGTGTACTCTATCATCAGCTACCTGTTTTCTCGTCACTTTGTTATACAGCAAATTGTATACGCCTGCAGGAGTACAAGTAAACCCCCGCCATTAGAATAACAACAACACACATCCACACTCTCAGGACAGGAGTGGTGCTGTTATATTATCGGGCACATCCTTTAAAGAATCTTTGTAGTTTGTAACTTGTATACATGTCAATGCACACGTGAGGTAGCTTTGGCATTACAGCAGAACGATCACAGAGACTCTTTGTGCTTAGCTGTGTTTGGTGAATTGAGGAGGAAGGGGTGGTGCTTAGGAACGGCTCATTTATCCTCCCCCTCCTTCCCCCATTTCGCAGTTTTCCATGTGCCAATTTCAAGCCCTGTTTCTAGCTCTTGACTTCTCTAATTCACACTTTGGGATTTTTACCCATCCAGAAGAGAGAGAGAGAGAGTTAAGATGTCGAGTATGTCGCACCCTCACAGACACAAACATGTCTGCATGGGTTATAGCACAGCTTATGCTGCAGCCCTTCCTTGGCCATTTCATTTCCTTTTTCCTTCTACCAGAAACACGCAAGCCCATCGTACCTCACACACTGTGTGTGCAGCTTCACTGGATCTATGAATACAACTCTTCTGCTGCACCATATAAGAAATAGCTCCCCTCAACACATGTATACACATCACTCTTATTCTATTTTTCTACATGTCTGTATATTAAAGTTATCAGTTCTATTAATTTGGCTTGTTTCTATTTGCTGCATTATTTTCAGACCAATGGTATTGCGTTAATGGTAATCTATACTCAGAAGTATTGAAATATTTTTAAAATAATATAAAATAAAGCACTGTATATCCCAGACTAAAGTTGAGTGTCCCCCGTTTATTACCATGATACTGTGGTATAATGGAAAACCTCTAGCGGGGCACAAACTCACCATGAATTTCACCATGACTGTGTAAGGTTGCGTTCATACCAAACAAAGGGATATATTTCACAATTATTGTTTTCCGTATGATTATTTATAGATCTCGACATTTTCTTGTGGCAGCGTTGTTTCCTGTTAACTGCACAGGACTCTCCTACCGCCTCAAAATGGATGGTCACGTTACCCGATAAGCCAGTGCAGGGTGACGTTGGGTTGCGTCTCTCCAAAAATGAATCTCTTTAGAACTTTTCGCTTCAGAATGCTGAGTTTATTTCCAGGCTCCCCCCTGCGGAACCCCCCGCCACAGCCTTAACGCACTACCCACATTCAAAATGAATGAAAAGACCTGCGTTTTCACCAGACCACCTGACTGTATATAAATACAGTGCTCAGCATAAGTGAATACACCCATGCTAAAGTTGACTAAAAAGAGGAAAAAATAAAAAAATCTGCTTTTGGAAATTGATCTTAATGCCTTAATTAGAAAAATTAGGAAAAATCCAACCTTTAAGGACACCAATTTTCTTTGTGAAGGAATAGTGTATCGTAAATAAATAAATGTTCTTCCTTAAAATACAGGGGGCATAAGTAAGTACACCCCTATGTTAAATTCCCATAGAGGCAGGCAGATTTTTATTTTTAAAGGCCAGTTATTTCATGGATCCAGGATACTAGGCATCCTGATAAAGTTCCCTTGGCCTTTTGGAATTAAAATAGCCCCACATTATCACATACCCTTCACCATAGATTGGCATGGTTTTATTTCAGTTAGCCTAATATTTGGTTTGATTTGCATTGAGAGATGATCTTATGGAAAGTACCCCATGCCAATTATTCCTCTTTTTAGTCAACTTTAGCATCTGTGTATTCACTTATGCTGAGCACTGTATATGGAATAAAAACATTGGATCCAAGGGGTTTTCAGATGTAGTCCTGATAGTGTTGTATATATCTGTAGGGGCCATCTGTAACCAGGCTATAGATAGCAGGTGTGTAGGTAGGTGGGGGCGTATATCTGCCTCCATCATCTCCGATGGAGGCAGATATGTAAGGAGTGTCTATATGTGGGAAGGGGTGTTTGGGGGGGGGGGGTAGGACTGTCTTAGCAGGAGCTGTAGAGTTGCAGGTGAAGTGGTCTAAACATAGTAAAGCAGAGATTGAGGCCTGCAGCGTACGTGTGGAGGGAAGCATCACACACAGAAACGCTGATTGTGTGTGTGTGTGTGTGTGTGTGTGTGTGTGTGTGTGTGTGTGTGTGTGTGTGTGTGTGTGTGTGTGTGTGTGTGTGTGTGTGTGTGTGTGTGTGTGTGTGTGTGTGTGTGTGTGTGTGTGTGTGTGTGATATTCTGCTCTCACATGTAAGATGGGAAGCTGAGATGGTTAGGCTTCAAAAGAAGTAACGGACAGAGAGAAAGTGAGTGTGTGTGTGTGTCTGTCTCTCTACGGTACGTGTACACCAGACACTGGCGGTGTGTTAATGCTGAGATGGAGAGGACATTGTGTTTAGCCTTGGGAAATACCTAATGTATGTTAATATACTTCCCTGTGTGTTTGTGTGTAACCAGTAGCAGATGTTTTAGCTCGAGGAGAAATGACTTCCTCTGTTATTGTCGAAGAACAACTGTTAGTAGGCCAAGTGTGACTGAGGCAAGCTGTACCACTCTGCTGACTTTCTCACACACACAGTGAAGAGGTCTGATAACCAGAAAAGGAAAAAGTTTCCATCCATTCTCCTTAATGT
The DNA here is from genome assembly GCF_010015445.1 of Perca fluviatilis. NCBI lineage: Eukaryota > Metazoa > Chordata > Actinopteri > Perciformes > Percidae > Perca > Perca fluviatilis. The sequence continues at coordinate 26,352,741 of NC_053130.1, read as the reverse complement.
TGCACTTATTCTATGTCATTGAGGATAGGAATTTAAGTTGTATGGATGAAGCTATTGAAAGCTAGATTATTTATTTTTTTAAAGATAACCCCAAACTTCTTCAAATTTGAAAACTATTGGTGGTACTAAGGTGGTATTCAGGCATATGCAATGGAGTATGAGTCTGTCACACTCGGCTGTGATGGTTACCGCCTGCTGGCTCTAGTAAAGGCCTGGTCCAACCAGGGATTGGCACAGTGAAGTTCATGCACACGGGCGCATGAAAGATGTGGTTCTAAAACAGTGGTCAGCAACCTTTACCATCAAAAGAGCCATTTTCAGAAAAATCTGTCAGCCGCAAAACATATTTGAGCCTTATAATTAAAGTAACAGTCTATTACGTCTAAATTAGCCTATCAACATGACCAGTGGTTCTAATTGAGCATACATTAATATGGTGGTGTTTTGACGGTCTTTGCAGAGAGAGGCAAAATTTAGTATAAGGTGCCAAGCCGTAGAGGGAGGTAGGCTATTACGCACATTTTAGCTAACTGAAATATATATATATTGATTATGTAAGAATCACTTTAGGCCTAAAAAATTGCTATATGAAAATTGAAATGTTAAAAAATGACCGTAATCTTTTGTCTACGCTTTAGGGAGCCACTGGAGAGGGGCTAAGACCAGCAGGTCACTGACCCCTGTTTCTATAAGGTTGGCGGGGTAGTGATTGGTAGCATTACTAGTGGGTGAACCACTGTAGCCGGAGAACTAACCGCTAACATGGTAGCCAGCCAGTCACAGCAGTTCTCGTAGCAAGCTAGCTTGCCAACTGTCCTTTAGCGGGGTCGTGATTGGTAGCATTACTAGTGTGTGAATCACTGTAGCCGGAGAACTAACCGCTAACATGGTAGCCAGCCAGTCACAGCAGTTCTCGTAGCAAGCTAGCTTGCCAACTGTCCTTTAGCGGGGTCGTGATTGGTAGCATTACTAGTGGGTGAACCACTGTAGCCGGAGAACTAACCGCTAACATGGTAGCCAGCCAGTCACAGCAGTTCTCGTAGCAAGCTAGCTTGCCAACTGTCCTTTAGCGGGGTCGTGATTGGTAGCATTACTAGTGTGTGAATCACTGTAGCCGGAGAACTAACCGCTAACATGGTAGCCAGCCAGTCACAGCAGGTCTCGTAGCAAGCTAGCTTGCCAACTGTCCTTGAGCAGACTTCTGCAGTAATTGTCAGTTTGCTAGCTAGCTAGCTAGCTAGCTTGCTAGCTAGCATGACGATAATTTGAAATAGTTTACTCAAGAGCCCAGTCCTCTGTTTTGTGGCTTGCCGTTTGTGTTCTACCAGAGCACAATTCAATAAAAGTGAAGTGATACAACTCAGCTAACAGGCTTGATGTGAAGGAATCTCGTGGCTTTACTTTGTCCCGACAGACAAATGTGCTGATCAAAGAGATTCATATGGAATGAAAACCTTTCTCCATTTATTGTCCGTTTTTAAATGCTGATGTGACCAGACCTTTACAGACCCTGCAGTGTTTTGCTAGAGTGAAAAGTCTTATGACAACATTTGGCAAGAGAACACTTATTACTGTATGTTCTCCATTAAACTGAGGTTCATAATAACAACTCTAGATGGCCTGAGCAAGTTCCCTTGTCTTTGATAAAGCATCTTAAAGCACACTGGAATCACTTCAATCGCTCCAGCTTGCCCCAAACCTCTGTTGACACAACCAGAATGGAGCTTAACAAGCCCATCGGACAGGCCGGCACTTAACCCAACCCGACAACGTACGTTGCTCTCGACACACGCCAGCAACAGCCCTGGCCCACAATAACTGGTGCAGGCCAGAAGTATTAACGCTGCGGCCTGTGGTGGTTTGAGAAGGGCCAACTCGACAGATTTAATCCTTTTGTGTATTTCCAAAACAGAGACTAAAGGAGACTGAGACTGAGGAGAAGGAGGCTTGAGATTTAAGAGTATCACAGTCTCCTTTTCCCTCTGGCAGCAGTGATGTCCGTGTTGTTTTCCCAATTGCGTTGTTCCCTGCTCTCTTCCAATAATTTTCTTTTGGTCTGCTGTTACGACGGCTGCCTTTGGCCAGTGGTCTGCCTTGGCTTTCTGAGAAAACCCTCAGGGTTGAACCAGTGAAAGTGAAAGAATGTGTGGGCCTGAAAACACAGCTAGCTTGCTTTTCATGACATGAGAAGTGTTTAATCCAGAGGGAATCCCAGGTGTTTGATACTGGTGTCGGACACTGCGCTGTGTTTCCAACCATGGGGTTGGACACTGTGTATACAAGTCTTTCTCACTGCCCAAACATAGTTGCTTTTGAACGTTACTGTGGTCCCTTTCTGTATTATATTGAGTAAAAGCTCTTTATTCAACGTGACATCATGACTTGGCGTAAACATACACTTAAGCCAAGTGGCGTGTTATATGTACGCATTTTGAGCTATCCGTGTGTATGTCTACGCCGTATACAGCGGACGTAAACATACACGCCACTTTCTACAAGTGTTGTGTTATCACGTAAACGTACACGCATTTTGAGCGCCGTATACAGCAGACGGGTTGGGTTTAGGAAAAGAAGAACGGGGTTGGGTTTAGTGAAAGAATAAAGCGATGGTTGAGTTTAGGAAACGTGACACGCGGGACCCGATCCCCGGTCTCACCCATCCACCACCCCGACCAACCGCCTTACGTGGATTTTCGCCCTTTCATACTACTAGCTACGGCGTAAATTCACACGCGATCGCAAGCTAATGTAAGTCAATGGAGGCCATACTGCGTTGATAAACACGCTAAAAAGCGAGTATGCGTCTTGATAACACGCCAATAATGGCATACGAATTGGCGTGTCATACATACGCCACTTAATGAGATCAGTCTGCTTTATTAGCACCAAATTTCACTGACCTCCTGCAATTTCTCTACAAAGTCCTTAGGGAGTCAAAGACCCCCAGTTTAAGACCCTGACTTTAACAAATTTAATAGATTCACAAAATAATCTCAACTCAACGTCCTCTTAACTAGCTTCCACAACAGCTAGAGAGCAGTGGTGGAGGAAGTACTGAATCTCAGTACTTAAGTAAAAGTACAAATAACCAGAGATATATTTACTTTAGTAAAAGTAGAAGTACAACAATGACAACCCTACTTACGTAAAAGTAAAAAGAACCTGATTTTAAATGTACTTTAAGTATTAAAAGTAAAAGTATTTATTCTCTTAATGTCTATATTCTAATAATAAAATAAAAAACAGTATGGCCTGTGGCATTTGAATTAAGTTAGTTTTAGGTTAATGTAATTGTGCTTACCATCTGTGGCCCAGTTTAGTCTGACTTACAATTCTGGTTATCTATCAGGGTGATCCGCATGAAGCTCGACTTTGCATTATTTCCCACGGGACAGTGAATGCTGCACACATTTATCTAGCGAGAACACACGGGCTTGGACAACAAGTACGTGGCTTCAGAATGATGATGATCAGAAAATGTAACTCAACGTTGTAGAAATGTAGTGGAGTAGAAAATATAGATAATTGCTGCAAAATGTAACGAAGTAAAAGTCAAAAGTATGCACTATTGATTTTACTTAAGTAAAGTACAGATACGTGAAAAATTTACTTAAGTACAGTAACAAAGTATTTGTACTTTGTTACATTCCACCACTGCTAGAGAGTAGAATTGTTGTGTTGTATTACTATTACTGAGGTCAATAATTAATTTTAGTAGATTTTCAGGAACAGATCATCTGCAGCATCAGCTGGCCCGGAGTCTGTTGTAGTCACCTAAAGGCTTTTTCCTAAGCGCTTAATATCAAAAACAGGAAGAAAAAAAAAGATGATTATTTAATTACATATTGTTCAAATCCTAACACTTGGTGTAAATCTTAAAACATATGAGGATGGCACTAGACTTATTAAAAAAGAAAAGTAAGAGTGACCTGTGGAAGTCAAATAATATAGCAGAATTTTATTTTGTCGTTAAACCGACAAGCCATACTCTGAGTAGATGGCTTAATTCAGACCATGTAGTGGTGAGTCTACATGGTCAACACTATAAAGAGAACTGTGGAGACTGAGCTATTTGTTGTTGAACGTAAGAAAAAAAAAAAACAAGAGCACAAAGGCTCTTTCATTAGGAAGAAACCAAAAGTCAACTGGCCTCTGGGTGTTAGCGGTGTTGTTGTAGTAGCTCAAGTTTTACAGCTTTAGGAGACACTAGCAGGAGTGATGGCAATGGGCCACTGAACGTCACCCTTCCACACACACTCCTACATATGCACAGCTCGTGCTGCCTGTACACAAATACAGTATATAGGCGTCTCAGGACATAATGGAAATCGACAAACGGCTCCCTGGGGCCTAGTTGACATACACCACTGTAACTTTTAGACAAAAATCTAGTAGCACAGTTCTTGCACGCACACACAGACGTACACACACCACTAAATTACTTGGTTGTCACGCCCATGTGTGTATGTATACGTGAGGGAGTGTGACTTGGTGTCTAGAGGGCATATGTAAGCTTTGTTTGTGCAAGAATACGGCTATATAGAGCGGGAGAGTGTGTTTATTTCTTTTTATATTTAGCCCGTCTTTATTGGGATCTCTTTTTGCCTAATTGGGCGCGTCCACACTTTGCCTAACCTCTATCTGGTTTTATGTGAATGCCGATTTATATGTTTCTTTGTACATGTGTTTTACTGGACTGAGCCATGAATTGGTGTGCAATTATTTGCACTTGCTGTGTGCGTCTGTGCGTGTGCGCGCGTGCGTGCGTGTGCGTGTGTCTGTGTGAAGTTACTCAGTGCAGCATGTGGTCAGTCTGTGGTTGCGGCAGTGGGAGGGACAGCAGGGTAGGCTGATAACAGAGTCTGAAGGGACCTCATATCCACCACCACTATTTTTACCAGGCCCAAAAGAGGAGCAAGGCTTGTTGCAACACACACTCGCACAGGGAAAGAAACGCACACGCACACACACAGTTAAACGCCTCACTAGAAAACAAGGCGTACAAATAGGTTTTGATATTTTTCATATTTAGCACTGCCACAGCGAGTCTTTTTTTTTTTTTCCTCTCCTTAAAGTTGCAACCCCGAGCTTTTGAGGGGGGTTGATTGTGCTACTATGGTCATAAAGTAGAAAGGATATTAGGGAATTATAGCTGCACTAATCAATATCTTTTATATTAATAATGGATCAAATTAGCTAACAATCTAATAGCTGAGTAATGTTAATAATATAAATAAGTAATGCTAATAGTAAGCTGTTTAAACTTTACTATGACTTTAACTTTGCTAAACCTGCCCAGCACCAGACGGCAAAGTTAGCAGTTAACTTGTGAACACATTTAGAGGAGCCAGATATGAGTGACTTATACTGCTTCAAAGTTAAAATATATGACAAATACATTGGAGACTTAGTCTCCATAAAAATGTGTATAATAAGGCATTTTTCTCAAGAATTGTATTTAATTTTTTATTTTTTATAAATACAAAGACACCTACCTTATTTATTTCAAACAGTATATATATATATAGTCTATAGAGCTCCCCCTACAGCTTCGGAATAGATATAACTGCTGACTCCTCGCTCGGTCAGTCTGCCGTTTACTCTCTCTCTGTTCCTCCGACAATGCTTTCCTAGCTTTCTGCTTCTTTTTTGCCGGCTCAGCCATGACGATAGTGTGAAAAACTCCATCGCTACCTTGTTGTTATAGTTTGCCGGTTCCTGTATGTGTGCAGTGCCGTGAAGCAATTCGTTACATCGCGAGACCTGCTATGACATCACTCGATACGGTTCGCCGGCCAAAAGTTGCAAGGCTCACAGGCGCTAGGGGGAAGCGAGACGACCACCATTCAACCCGAAAAAAAAGTCATATAACCATTCCAGTACGATTGTCAAGTTAGTGAGGATAGAATTGACTCAACAATTGAGAATGATGCTAGGTATACAAACATAGGTTTATTGAATTGTAAGTACACCACAAGTTTATGTAAATAACACTTGCTGCGGCCTTCTGCTCTCTTGCTGTTGGGTTGTTTGACGAAGGCGGCGCTTAGGGGCGCTACAAATTACAACAACCGAAAAGAGATGCAACAAAAATATTTATTAATTTAACTTTTTTTTTTAAGTAAGTGCTGTAGTATAACTAGCAGGAGACAAGTAATAATTGAGGTAAGTTTGGAGACATTACCTTATTTAATCATTGAATTAATAAATATTTTTGTTGTAACTCTTTTCGGTGTAGTAATTTGTAGGTGGCCCTAAGCACTCGTCTAACTGCAGGTAGCAGCAGCAGCAACAGAGAGCTGAAGAGAGCAGGCAAGTGTTCATAAACTTCTGGTGTACTTACAAACTTTCCAATCCATCGTTTTATGAGAGCATAACCTATTTGTAATACTTGTAGACGTTTGGTATCATTTCGGGCATTATTAGTGGGGTAACTTACAAGATACAAACGTGGGTCCATTAGCCCCTGCGCTAAGCTATTCAGCTGATAACGCTACTCTAGCTAACTCTCCCAATGTTCGACCCAGGTGAAAAAAGCTTCTGGGGGGGTGTTTGGCTTGAGGTCATGGTGCAAAGGACCCTAGGGTGAATTACTCCGAACCATCACTTTAAGGTAAATTAAGCTTAAAAAAAAAAAAACTGCATAGTTCCCCTTTTAATGACGAAAGTTACGTAATTGTGTTTTTAATGTCCTTGTTTAAAATGTTTAAACTGGTCACAAAGCTTTACAACTAAATAGAATTAAGTAGTGCTTTCTTTTTCATGTTTATTTGCAATTAAAAAGAAAATGTATGTCATTGAAACTGATATTAAAGGTACCCTTTACCAAGTTTTTGACCACTAGTTTCTCATGTGGGTGCCCAATTAGTTTGTTGTGGTGCGCACACACGAGGACGCTCATGCACACCGTTTGTTCACCAGAAAACTCCACAGGGCACCTTTAAATGTCTTAAACCTTTAAATGAAATGGTAACAATTTATAATAAGGGTACATGAATTATCATGAAGTCATGCATGAAATAGCATGAATTCATTCATGTAGTGCTTGATGACCTATCAGTGATGTACAAGGATTAATAGTATCTCATGCTTGACTTAATGCAGGAACGATACGATACGTTAACGCATCAATTAAGGTTTTTCAATCATGATTTCTGATTTATTTATTTTTTATTAAAGTTTTTTTTTTACTTGTATTGCCTTTATTGATATGACCGATACAGTCAGGACAGTAGGGGAGAGAGAGGGGGATGACATGCAGCAAAGGGCCGCAGGTCGGAACTGAACCCGCGGCCGCTGCGACAAGGACTGAGCCTTTGTACATAGGGCGCACGCTCAACCAGGCGATCTAACGTGGCGCCTCGATTTCTGATTTATCAAAGATGTTCATGTCTTCTTAAAAAAAAAAACTGAATTCACAGCAGTGTACATATATACTGATGAATTGTAGGGTTGTAATCCTGATTAAATAATCCTTACTTCGTCAGGTTTGTGTCCCTTCAAATAAAGTGGTGACCTGGTCCATCTTTAACATTGATGAATAGGATAGGATTAATGGTGGCATAAAATGAAATGTATTAAGAATCAAAGGAGGTTAGCAAAATGATACTGAGGTCACTACATTTATACAAATTACAGTATACTGCAGATGCATTTTTATAGTTGCTTTGTTCACAACAAGATAAGGCCTTTGAATAGTAATGCCTAAGAACAATGCTCAACCAAGTAGGATATTTATGGAGGTTATTCTTTACTAACTTTGAAGAGTCTGTACACCAGAACTTTGTTGATAAAGTCCAAAATTGTGATTTATTTTGCATTTGTTATGCAATTTGATGCCTAAATAGACAGAAGGGTTGACTATATTACCGTGGTCACACAGATGATTGCTGCATATGCCACCATTAATCATATCTTATTTATCGATGTTAAAGATGGACCAGATTAGCACTTTATTTGAAGGGCCACAAACATGATGAAGTAATGAAGACGTAATGTTTACTTAATCATGATTACAACACTACAATTCCTTTTTTTTTTTTTAGCCCGTCACTTTAACTACAGATTTACGAATGTAGAAGATATGAGCATCATTAATAAATCAAAAATCATGATGATTGAAATACCTTAACTGATGCGTTAATGAACAAATTTATGCTTTTTCACGCATGGAGTCATGCATGAATTCACGATAATTCATGTACCCTTATTATAAAGTGTTACCAACTGAATTGAAATTCAGCCTGCACCAGGTCTCTGTGCTGCTGTCTCATGGTCTCCCGTTCATTTGAGCTCGATCCAATCCCAGCATCCTCCTCCCACATGGGGTGTAGTTCTGTTCTGTCTTTGGGAGGAGGAACAGGGAGGCAGCATTTTCTATAAATATTCCGAAAATTCTCTCCGTGCCGTGCTGGATTGAGCCGGTTGAGCCTCCCATGCAGGGACTTCCCAACCCGGTGGATGAGGTGTAACTGTAAAGTAGATGGAGAAGGAATGAAGACAGATGGCGTTGCCACTGACACTGGAACCAGCTGCAACCTTTTAATCTGAATCTGCTTCTGAATCAGTCGACCGAATTTTATAACTGGATGTAAAAGCAGTGAACAGAAAGCATTCTAACAACCACAGAGAGCATTCGTTGGTTAGTTTCAACGGCCTGTAAGCTCAAAAAAAAAAAAAGTTTAGTAGGCCAGAAACTCCCACGTCACCTCAAACGTGATTGATGATGATTTTAACGCCACGTCAGATGTCAAAATTTACAGCCTAATATTAGTGCACCGTTAAAGGCCACATTTGATAAACATATGACATAATGTCATGTTTGGTTGTGTACCAGCAAGTTCAAGAGGCCTGAACCTTCAAGGCTTGCCAGACTTGTCGCCAGTCCAACAAAACTGAACGCAGTTAATCAAGATTAGTGTAGTGTGGTAGCGCTGTATTAAACAAACAGGTTGATCCTGCCTGACTCATTTACTACTCCCTTGTCAAACACAAGATGCATCAAGAGATCATTGTGTCGATTTGGTTAAAGGTGAAAAGTTCCACACAGGTGAGCCGTGACCTGGGAATCTGCCAAAAACTTTTGAAACATTGAAATCGGAGAATAACTCCTGGATTCGTCACATGAGATTTAAGGAGGTCAATAAGAAGCTCAGCAAATATTTGCATAGACCAGTTCAAGTGTGATTGAGCCTTTTTTTGACAGTGGAATCACTTGGAAAGGTTTAACATTTGGTTTGGGAATCGGTTCCAGCACTGTCTCCTTGTAGGTGGAAAAGCCCTTAGAGAGTGACAGCGAGAGGAAGAAGCACCCAGGGGTGTGGAAGCTGTTTGTAGGAGCCAGTGGGTGTTGCCTGGACGTGGAGAAGGCAGGAGAAGAGAAGGGGCAGGCCAGGGCTCAGTGGCCAGGCTTGGTGCTACGTGGTCGGCCTGGTTTTTACCCACGTTTCCTTCCCTGCACTGCGTAATGAATGGCTTCCTACTGGTCTGTGGCCGTGGCCCCGGCTTAAAGATTATACTTACCAAGGCCCAGAATACACACCCCAGCCAGCCAGCCAGCCAGCCAGCCAGCCTGCCTGTGTCCTGGCCTCTGAACATTCCCATCCACCAGTCCACCTGCTCCAAACTGGCTCAGTCACACACTCTCACACCAGCCACAATGAAAAAAGAAAGATTTGATCTTCAATGGGAAACATACATTTTGAGAATTCAAAACATTTTCTGTCACTATAACACACTGTACAGTTACTGCTGGTGTTTACAAATCCTATTATTCCCACCACAGGGGCCAGAAACCAAGTGACGGGAAGGATGGTTGTCTAGAATGGGTGGCTTGGGGGTAGCATGTTTATTGACCGGTTAAATGATCATTCCTAATGGCCAGCAGTTGATAAGATTACTGTGTAGTATTAACATGCACACGTCTCTGGCTGTTTGACTCAACATTATGTTTTCAAACAGGAATTAGTTGTGTCGATTATGGAGAGACTCCTGTAGATAAAGCGGTCAAGGCTCGCTCAGACTGAAATCGGAGATTGACCCTGAAAACTGCCAATGACAGTATATCTCAAACCAGACCGCTGTGACGGTGATCCACCATACAACCCGATACACATTACTGTAGGAGTGTTTACATGCCCATTGTTTAAGCCCTTTGGTCCCAATTTCGCTTGTTTGTGAAACATACTTCACTTTTTCGTGTATGACCACACCGCAACATTTCAGTCATTGGGGCTGGCTCGTGTATAAATAGTAATTGATGATAGTTCTCACATGTATTTCAGTTCACGAGTGTGTGCATTTGTGTGTGTGCAGGTGCTGTTTTTGCTGCGCTCCTACCAGACTGACTCACACAGACCCCTGCCAGCAGGAAATGGCATCACCGAAGGCCTCTGTCAGCGCATGTGGCTCGCCTCTCGGTAATCCTAGACTCGCACACACACACACACACACACACACACACACACACACACACACACACACACACACACACAGATAAGCATCCCTCCCGCCCTTCCAACTCGCTCACCAGAAGAATAGCTCCTTGTCTCCCTGTTTATCCCCTCCCTGGCTGTGTCCGCCTCATGTCCTGCCCAGGCTTCCATTTCAAAGCGACCGCCTGCTGTCCCATCCTCAGACCCCCCTTCTTTCCCTCTCCCCCTTCTACCTTTGGCCCTCTTGCCCAAGATCGAGGCCTCAAGATGGGGCACAGATTACCCTGTCGGCCCCCTCCTGCCCGGCTGAGGTCAGGCCTGGGTCTCCAGTTTCCTCTGTGCCGCGGCCCACAGCAGATAACACGGGGTCACTGGGTTAGCAACACTAGCCCTGCTAGCCGCGCTTGGTTACACTGATGAGCCTTTATTAAGATGACGAGGTGAATTCTTGCTCACCAGAGCGCGCCCACCGTCTGTCCGTTTGATCATGCAGCATCACAGAGCCCGGCGCCCAGATCTAAGGACAACACAGGTCTGAAGATCTCTGTTTTTGGAAAAAGAAAACCACCTCTCTCTTCCAGAACACCACTAATTTGAAACAGCCACCTTCCAAAAAGGACGGAATGCATTGTTCGTCTGGTCTGAGTCAGTGTTGGGTTTTGGCCTCACACCATCTCTGTGTAATGTCATTTGGGACTTTTTCTGGCTCCAAGAGGGTGTCAACGCTGTAATGATGAGTGCAGACACTCGTGTAGCTCACTGCAGTTGACTTTGGCTTTGTGGTGGCACTTAAGGCCCAGTACCAACCTCTTAGAACATCCCCACTGTATTGTTTGGATTGTGATCCACTGATGTAGCTTCTTACAGCCTATGTGATAATGTAACCTCACATTCATACACACATGAGCACACTCAACCCACTTCACAGGACTCATCTCTGACCAAATATGTTCTTACTTGAGACATACACAAACACACACACACACACACACACACTCCCTCAGCCCTCTTCCCATGCTCCATCACGTGTGTTGTGTGTGTAAAGTGTGCAGAGAATATGTGTGTGAGCGTGTGTCTTATTAATATCTGGGTGATGAAAATTTGACGTCAAGCTCACACACTGTCTCCCTTGTTTTTACACACTTGTGGGCTTTCACAGCACTGTGGTCATACCCTCGATTGAACGCACACTGAACTGAACACACACACACACACTTTGCGCTGCCCACACATGCTGCTCCACTTACACACTAGCCATAGGCAGCTATTGGCAGATATATATTTTAGATATTCGGATATTATTTCAACATTTCACAAATAATTTAACGGTAATATTTCTACATTGTTACTATAGTGAAACCAAAGAGTCGTGGGCTACATACTAGTCTGAAATGATTGTATGTTTACGAATAGGGAGGAAATGGTTACAACAATGGTTTGCCTTTTTCAGGCCTTTGCTTGTTTACATGCGCGTAAACTGTAAGTAAATTAATCCAATCTGTGATGGTACAGCTGGGGGCATCTCATGTGATGGCCCCAAATTCTTTAAGGATTCACCACAAGTGATAACAAACAAAAACACATCACTGTCCTATTCAGCATTTTCTCCTGCGAGCTGTTGACCCAGTGATAACAGTAACTTCTTGTTTGGGCAGTCTACACATAAGTGACTCCCATCTGTTGTCCAATCATGGCCACATGCACTCACTAACAGGAATCATGCTGAAACCATTATTTGATTAGTTGATCATCAACAATTTTTATGTCATATTATTTCACTTTTGTACGTCCACAGGGTCTAAAATAAACCTGTTGGTCTATCTGCCATTCGCTGGTAAACTCAAATAAATGTACTAGCCCAAATATTTTTTTTCAAACGGCCATAAAACTGTATTTGTCGAGTACTTGTATTTGTACAAGCACTGCAGCTCATTGTGTTGGCGTTCATCATAAAAAGCAAATCTCTCCTTACCTTATCTCTGAAGCGCCACTTCTTTTCAACCCTATTTCAACCATGCTCTTAGTTTTTCCTTTGAGGTTGATCTACTCCGGCAATGTGCCGCCACATACTTGCAGACTGTCATTGCGGTTAGCAAGAAATTCTCAGCTGGATAAAGTAAGCGTGAGTGTAGCGACGGTGGACAGCGAAGGCCAATCAAAGCATTGCAATACAACTATTGCCGGTCATTCGTTGCATGCCGCCACCAGAGTGCAGAGTCGATGCAAAACAAAACTTGTTCAAAGATATGTGTGTTGTAGTCATAGACCGTTAAATAAATGGACAAAGCCACGCCGTACACATCCACGGAGACCAGTGAAGTCTATTAGGAGCACTTTTCCGGTGAGGGCTGAGCGTTACTGCGCAGCCTCCAACTGATCTTGCCGATGTAGATGTGACGTGAGCAACCTGTCTGGAAGTCTTCTGGTAGCTGTGCCATCATTCCCAATCTTGCATAGACGGAGAGTGTAGGTATATGTAAGGAGATAACATAGGCACAGGCTAATTATTGCTAACTAAAATGTAAGTTAACATTAGTAATTCAACTTTAGAAATAAACGATGGACAAATAGTCTTTAAACGCTTCATATGTAAAGTTATTCGCTGTCAAAGTTGCGCCAAAATGAATGGCAGTCAATGGGATGCTAACGGCGGGTGATGGCTTGTTAGCAACAAAATGGCTCCATAGGAGTTACGCTTTGTGGACGCCCGCTTACCCCCTTGGTTGTAGTGATGGGAGTTTGTGGAAAAGTAGGCCTATCTAATAAACCCGCCAATGGCGGCTGACTTGATGCATTTTAATTACCAATGTAAGTATTTGTCAAAGGGCGGGTGTTAATTTTGGACCCTGGGTGTCCTGTCCAAGGCAGTGACACCTATAACCCGACAATGAATAATAGACAATTTAAAATAAGACAAATAACACAAAATATGCCACAAAAATAAGTTGTTAACTGGCAACTGAGTGTATATACAATGTTGTAAACCTTTGGCACAGTGTTACTGTTAGTAGCGTAGGGATGGAGCAGGTCCGAGATATAAACAGGGGCCTGACCATGCAAAGCTTTATAAGTCAGAACAAGAACTTTTAAATTGGATCCTGAACTTACATCTCTCCGTTTAGCAATGGATTTGAGTTGAGCTCACTAAATGACACACAAAAAAAACTGGATCTTCTGTTACAAGAGATACAAACATAAGACCCAATACATAAACACGCTGGTATAAAGCTCTGGGGAAAAAAAGCTAATTAATGTGGCTTGAGTTAGAACAATGTTATCTTACTTCAAGAATGAACTGTCCCGCTCGTAAGTTGACTTGTTTTACCGTCAGACGGGAAGCTTTAAAACCACAACGGGAGGTCTGATCAGGATGGGGAAATGACATCAGCCCTTGTGATCACGTGCAGTGACGAAGATCCTCAAAACTAATAGATCCATTGAGTTACAAACGTCCAATGGCCTAATCGAGCAGTTTGCGGGAAGACGTGAGGCTGTTTCTGAAGAAAATCTTTGTCTGCGATCTTAATGGAAACTGGATAATCAATGACTAGAGGACTGCAGTCTTGGATCTGTAACTTTATATAAAAGGTTCAGGAGCATTTAAGGAGCTTCCTTCATAAAAGGAAGTTTTCATCAGTGTCCTTTGCTAGATCACGGTACAACTAATCATCCGAGGTACTTGTCGAATGACATAGCTCATAGTTTGTTTCTCATTTTTCAGACAAAATGGCTGCGTGGTGACCAGAGGAGCCTTTCTGGATGTGTTGGTGTGCCTGTGTGGGCTGAAGATCAGTCTTCTGGATGGTGAGTAGTTACTGAGGGGTCACTACGTTTGACTCGGGTTTGAAAGGACAAATCCGGCACAAAATGAACCTAGGGGTTAATAACACGTGTACAGAGTCGACCATTCTCTGGGATCTGTTTTCATGCTAATCGAATGTGACCAGTTTTAGCCCAAACCGCTAATTAGCTTATAACGCTAGTCGTCGGGGTACTGGTAAAGTAAAAAGAAATCGCTATTTCTATACCACTAACAAGGCTCAAAATAGCACCACACTTCCACGGTAGCATAATGAGGGTCCCTACATGGAAACCGAAGCATTGAGAACTTTGTAAGTGTACAGACCGTTTATTAGAAAGACAGTACCGTTCACGTATACAGGCAGGCGCCATCTTGGGAAAACAGTCACGATCAGTCGAACGACGAACACCGTGCTTGAGCTGTTTTACTGGTTACTGGTTGCACGGCATTCATGGAACACAAATGGAATTTTTTTTCACTATCTGATATACTGTACCCGGTAGAATCCCTGCACCCACCCCACACGGTGACGTGCGTTTGTGTCACATGGTTGCCAGATGATCTTGCATAATTATACTGTATATGGCCTACATGGCTTAAGACGATACATGGAAATGAGCTTGGTAGCTTTTGGCGATGCAATATATTGCAATTGCTAATTTTTATAATTGAAAATAAAGAATATATTCATTTTGACATACAAATGAATGTTACCAACATTTTGGTCGATCGCCTCTTTCATCTCGTCTGCTTTCTGTGTCGGAGGCAGAGGCGGGGCTCAGGCAGCGTCTCGACGCACACACACACACACACAAACACACACACACACACACACACACACACACAGAGCGGATAGCGACAGGTGAAGAGAAGACGTGAACCCACTGCCTGTTTTCGTGACATCTACAGCCAGTTAAGAAGAATAAGTCCCAATGGACTTTTTTACAAAGCCGCAATCTTCAGTTGCGGTGTGGGAACATTTTGGCTTTAAAGGTCCCATGGCATGAAAATGTTTGAGGTTTTTTAACATTAATATGCGTTCCCCCAGCCTGCCTATGGTCCCCCAGTGGCTAGAAATGGCGATAGGTGTAAACCGAGCCCTGGGTATCCTGCTCTGCCTTTGAGAAAATGAAAGCTCAGATGGGCCAATCTGGAATCTCCTCCTTATGAGGTCATAAGGAGCAAGGTTACCTCCCCTTTCTCTGCTTTGCCCGCCCAGAGAATTTGGCCCACGAGAAAGGGAGACGTCATGGCTTGAAAACGAGCGAAGCATGGCAGTTGGTCAAGGACACACCCCCACCCTCCACCTTTGGGAAAGAGACTTCAGATACTATTAGGGGACCATTGAGGCCTATATAAAAGCATCCAAAAAGCAGCATGTCATGGGACCTTTAAGCCGAATGATAGAGGAGAGCCAATTAACGTTGACTTTGTTTGGCAATGAAAAGAGGCGACATAACTAACCTACAATCTCACCTAAAACATAACCCTCCCACCCAGTTTTCAACCTGTGAACAACAACCGCAGCTGGAGATGGAGAGGGGTCTTCCGGACAGTTATCTGTTACAAATGCTTTTTCCCAGCAGTGCAAATACAAACGTGACTGCACGAAATGGCACACGCTCACAGATTGCATAACTCGCTTTATAGCCAAAGAGATGCAGCCGTTAAACACGGTCGAAAAACTAGCATTTAAAAATATGCTGCAAACTTTTGACAAACGGTACAAATTGCCAAACAAAACATACATCTCCCAAACTGCCATTCCATCTTTGTACAACAAAGTAAACGACGACTTAAGAATTAAAAGTTCTTTGATCTTGGAAAGAGTGTGCTTGCATTATATAACATATTGTCATTGTGTAACCGGTGGCATAAATTGGTCTTAAAATGACAATAATATAATTTATCGCAATTCATTTTGGGACAATATATCGCACAACGAAAAAGGAGCTATCGTGACAGCCCTATTGCCAAAATATGGCTCATACACTGCTTCCTTCTGAAAACCCTGCTTAGCTTCGTTTTGGCACGTGTTGTCGCGGTCGCGCTTGTTGCTCGTCTACTGGCAACCTCGGTCTCACGGCAGTTCGTGTAAATGTCCACGTTATTCTTAATCTATTGATACGTGTTCACGGAGACGTTTTTCTCATTTCTTACGTGTAAATGTCATGTTATTTTCTCGGGGAAGAGGTCGCTCCATAAGCCGGGAGGCGCCCGCGAGGCGGCCCGCTGGATGAGGCGGCCAAAAAGGACGATCCATAAGCCGGGAGGCGCCCGCGAGACGGCCCGCTGGGGACGCCCCACAATAACGGGATGGCGGAGGTTGGGTTTAGGAAAAAACTTACGGGGAAAGGGCGCCTTAAACGCCAGGGAAAGGGCGCCTTAAACGCCGGGAGACGCGCCACAGTAACACGCGGGACAAAACGCCACACGCAGGCACGCCATCCCCGGGAAACAAAGCGCCGCACGCGGGACGCGATCCCCGCTCGCCGGTGAAAGTCCTGTGTTGTTTGACCCATCCACCACCCCGACCAACCTCCCTACGCGGATTTTCGGCTTTTTATATTACTCCCTACCATTTCGTGCTGTGGCCACAAAATATGCTTCCCATTGAAATACATTACTTTACATTTTCGTGTTGTCCACCACGTAAAAACCGACAAAAAAGTCTCCGTGAACACGTATCAATAGATTCAAATAACGTCACATTTACACGAACTTCCATGAGACCCGGCTGCTACTGGTCCATGAGAATTGCACTCTCCTAGCTCACTATGAACAGTTACTTCCCCTGAAACAGTGTATGGTGTACTTTATGACAGCAGCGAAATACTTCTTATATGTAGGGAAGAGAGAGAGTTTATTGTGTGGCGTTTAGGGCTATGGAGAAAATCAGATATTCTTTTTTTGATATTCTTGTCCTAATACGTCGATATTGTGGCTATATTCTAGGGTTGACAATTGGTGCTTTAACAAAATGTCTTCACAATGAGATTTAAGATAAATAATCTTTAGTAATGTAGATATAATGACTAAGTGGGTAAAGGTAAAAATAATAGAAGAGCTAGAACAGTCTGGTAACACAGAAAGTGACCTCACTTTACTGTAATGCAGCCTTTAAAACCAGGAAAAGACAACACTTAAGCCATATTACGATATTACAATTTCCAAAATCTGAGACGATATCTAGTCTCATATCACGATATCGATATAATATCGATATATTGCCCAGCCCTACTGGCGTTTTAGACCAAACAGGTCGGAATGGAATTCAAATATTGAATTGAATATAAAATGGGAAATTAAGTTTATAGAAAAATTCATTAGATAGGAATTGATACATTGTATGGTTATAATACTAAATCAATACCTTCGCTTACTTTATTCAGTTAGGAAGTTTTACTGTGTCCCACATTGAGCGGAAACTATTTGAATGTTGGTCTTGGAACGTGGTTTTTAAACGTGCTTGTTCGCACTCTTGTTTCAGTCCTGAGTGGGATTTAGATGCTGATGTCAGCCAGTTGCCGGGGAGTTTATCAACTCGGTAAACGGCAACTGTGTTCCCTCCATTTGCTGTGAACTGGACATTGAGCACTTCCAAGTCTGAACAGACAAACCTGCAACGTTTGCTGGCGAGGCTGTCCGCTGCGCTCTCCATTTAGACTGATTGTTGACAGAAGTCAGCTTCATCCTCCCCCGTGTGTGTGTGTGTGTGTGTGTGTGTGTGTGTGTGTGTGTGTGTGTGTGTGTGTGTGTGTGTGTGTGTGTGTGTGTGTGTGTGTGTGCGCGTGCGTGCGCGTACACATGGTGTGGTTGTGTGCACATGTGCGCAGACCGGCGGGGGTCTCCGCAGTGGAGGAATGTGAAACCGAAGGCGAGCGATCTCTGACAGATGGTGGGATTGTGCCTATGACCCAGTTTATGTCGGAGTGCTGTACTCGGAGGGGGAGAAAAAAAAAAGAGAGAGAGCGAGAGGAGGGGGGAGGCACTTGTGTTTTCGGTCGGCCATGTGCTGAACACATGTTGGTCTTGACAGTGGAAATACCGAGGATTTCTCAAAACAAGCCTGTAGATTGAGGACCCGGCCTGGCCCGACTCGGCCCTGCTCCTTACATAACCAAATAAGCACGCTCTAGCTCACACACCTCTAATGCCTCTTTATGATTATCATAAGTCTGTCTTTGGCTTCATTTCTCACCCTCTCTCCAGTGGTGCTTGAGTCCTCCGTTGGTCTGTTTTTCTATTTTTCCTTCCTCCTCCTCCTCATTTCCAGTCCTTCACCCTTTTCCTCTTGTGTAATTGCACTTTTCAAACCAATCAGATGTTGAGCTAAAAAGCCACAGGTTGGGCGAGTTTATATGAAAGCAGCAGGCTCTTAAGAGTGCCTGGCACCAGGGGTAAAGGAGGTGAACAATCGGCTTTTTCAATATTACTCCTCTTTTTTCCCTTTTTTTTTTTTACTGGCACCCCGCATTAAGTAGGAACTTTAGATTTACCAGCCAATTCCTGTCAGCTCTGAACACAGGTCTGTGTGTGTGTGTGTGTGTGTGTGTGTGTGTGTGTGTGTGTGTGTGTGTGTGTGTGTGTGTGTGTGTGTGTGTGTGTGTGTGTGTGTGTGTGTGTGTGTGTGTGTGTGTGTGTGTGTGTGTGTGTGTGTGTGTTTCATTTCTCTGCCCCAGCCCTTTGATCCATGCCCGAGTCATTAAAAAAAAAGCCCCCACCGTCCATTGCTTCATCTCTACCTCCGCCAGTCTTCTGTTTCTCTGCTTTTCAGCCATGCCAGTAAAAAGAGCTGAAAAGAGAAAAGGAAGGTAGGAAAAAGGAGACACAAGTAGAGAGAAGATAAAAAAAAAGCCCCACATCAATGTTTAAAGTATTAGTGAATTTGCTGGAATTCCATGTGTCTCCATAAGTGTGGTAGCAGATGCTGATGGTAAGATATATTTCTCTGGCCAATGGCTGAGTCATTTGCCTGGTAAATCTTTTCTGTATCCTTTTGTATGTCTGTGCTGAAGAAGAACACTTTAAATCAGAAGTCTCATTGTTGTACATTCAGCCACATATATTGAATATTTTTACTCAAGTGATGTCACTTGAGTCGGCGTTGGTGATTGGGGCTTAAGACTAAGCCGGCTACACACTGCCTGCGTGGCGTGAGCGCGGCGCTTCTGTTGCGTGTCAGGGGCGGCTGCGTGGATTTTTCTGTCTTTACACACCAGAAACGTGTCTGACGCGGCGCTAGTGCTGCTAGCCTTGTCTGGACACATCAATGTTTCCCATTGATAAAATGAAATACCATGTTAAACATAAATATATACTGATTTGATTACAGCAAAGACAACGTCGGCAGTATTGACCGCAAAATAGGCTACAGAATATCTCGTTCGGTATCGACAGGTGCAATATTAGAATTTTTTTTTTATTACATTTATCTATCTGCATTTATATCAAAACCTACAGACTTTCAAACATCAACAAGTCATTTACTAATATGCATTCGTGTCTAAATGACACAAACATCTTTTCCTATTCTATTTTGCCTGGAAACGCTTCCAACACGCTTGCGTGTCGCGTGAAAAATGGGCGTCGGTCCTATTTCTAGCATACACGCGTTTTCGGCGCAGCGCCTGAGACGCGCGTGTCACGCAGGCAGTGTGTAAGCTCTAACCTGTTAACATGGGAGCCGAAATACAAACGGACACACCACGCAGCTGACATGCTCACGCCACGCACTCAGTGTGTAGCCAGCCTAAGTTTAAAAATGAGGCTAGTGGCTTGAGGTCACGTTAGCCGCTAGCATAACCGAAATCTCCGACTGAACTGTCGGGGGTCAGTACACTGCAAGATCACCGTTGCTGCATCCTGTTTTTAGCGCCGCCCAAGATGATTTTGATTGGTTTAAAGTGCCCATATTATGAAAAAAACACTTTTTCTGGGATTTGGGGTGTTCTTTTGTGTCTCTGGTGCTTCCACACACATACAAACTTTGAAAAAAATCCATCCATGCTGTTTTGAGTGAGATACAGTTTCTGAATGTGTCCTGCCTTCAGTCTCCTAGTGAGCTGTTCAAAATCGGCCTCGGACTGTGACGTCACAGTCCGAAATGAGCTGGCTAACCACAACCGTTAGCTCGTTAGCATGCTAACGCTAATGCTAACGCTAGCATGCTACGTCGTTCTCAATAGCAAAGCACTGCTACAACACACACAAGTTCACCATAATCTACAAAAGAACTACTTACATGTGTGCCCTCATTTAGAAGTCTCCCAGCTAATCCTGCCTTGTAACTGACCAAAGTTGGAGAAACAGCCTTTCTTTTACTGTCTCTACAGTTAGCTAGCTGACATGCTCTACATCTAAGCTACTGAGCATGTGCGAGTGCAATCAAAGATAGTACAGAAGAAGAAGATGAAAAGAGGTCTCACTCTGTAGCTAAAACAGAAACCAGGTGAAAAGAGCATCTGCAGCAGTGAGAGAGAGCTGTGCAGTACAACAAAAATATGGTGCTTTTTGAAAATTAAACCATGTAAACCTATTCTGGTACAATCTTAAAATACAGTTATGAACCTGAAAATGAGCATAATATGGGCGCTTTAAAGAAATAGTTATACGGTTGTTGTTTTTTCCCCCTATCCCAGAATACTCCATACTGTGGAGATAGGACTGGCATTGCAAGACTAGCGTAATGCTAAATCAGTGGAGTCCTCTTTTAAAGGATAGGTATGCTTACTCAGATGCCATATGGAAGTTGAGTTATTGGTTGCTTTAATCGTTCCACTTCACCATATTTGCGTTGGCCTGTATGAGCAGGAGAAATGATAACCGAATCCCCTAACGCCCTCAGCATACAGACGATCATGTATGGCATGTGAGTGTTTTATTAAGATTGACTTGAAAATATTCAAACCTATATTTTAAGTTCAATCTATCTTACTTCACAAGAAGTGTGTCACCATAATTAGGCTTCGAGCTACTTTAGCACATGAGATTTATGTTCATCTTTGGCAGCTTGGTAAGCCATGTAGTTCCATATTTGGATACTCGCACACATTTAACTTTGTGTTTGCTTTTTGGGGAACTATGCACCAACCACTGCAAATTAATGTCAAGAGAAGAACGTTGTATTTCTCCTCCTTCTTCTATGAAATCCTACAAGATATTCCAGTCTGCACATTGCACGCTCTGTTTCCCAACATGGGGGTTGTGACCCCCCAATGGGGTCGGGAAAAAATCATTTATTTTTTTCGACATTTCTCAATAAATGCTTAATAACATCACTGGGCTTAACCCATGATTAAACGCCACGTAACGCTGTATGGGTAGTCGACTAATCTAATGCTAAGTAAGCCAGCTAGCGCATCCCAGGCCGTCTTCCTCATTCCCCGGCGCTAAGAGCCTTCGTCGGGATGTGAGCAGACAACAGCCCCCGGGGACACCGCCACATCTAGCTCCCAGCGAGCGACTGCAGAAACCCCAAACCAGCCAGCACAAACCCCAGCGTCAGGTGCTAATGATGCTAACGGCAATGACAGAAAGTTTACCCCTGGTGCTGGCGCCCACGTCGGGCGGAATTGGGCCGCCAACCGAAGGTGTCCAGCCCGCCCTGGAGCTGCCGCCCGGCTGAAAAAATAGGGGACGCCAACATGTGATGATGACTGATGTGTCTTGCTTGCTCGCTAACCGGTCAGCTACCACCAAAAATAAAATCTTAGTAATTATGTGGGAAACACTGCGGCCATTTCATTAGAATGACTTGAATAAACATGTAACGTAGATAAAACCTTTATACATTAACTTGTCCATGAAAAGATACTGTGCATTTTCATCGGCAATGGTGGTGGTAACAATGAAGACAACAACTCCCACGACCCCATGCAACTTCATGACGTCATCAATAGGTCCGTGTTTTGATTGAGAGACAGCGGCAAGGCGGCAGGTAATTACATATTGTACGTTTAATATTCTAGCACAATAGAGAGCAGAGTTATCTGCCAAAACATTTTTCATTGGCACTACATTTTCCCTCCTGTAGATGCACTGCCTTTGTCATAATTCTTTGGCAGGAAATCTGCAGTATTATTTAACAGTAATGGGGCCAGTAAAGTAGTAACACTTCCTTATAAATGTAGGAATCTAGCAGCTACTGTGGCTGGCAGATAATTTCGTCTTTTTTTTGCTCGTTGTTATTTATATCAAACACTTTTCGGACAACAAGCAACCCACAAACGCACACATACATATATACGTAAGGGCACAGTGTTTAGGGTAATTAGAGGGAGGGACCTCAGCAAATTGTAAAGCTCCATCAGCATGAGAAGGAGGTCAGCTCTCTCACACTGTCAGACACACACACACACACACACACACACACACACACACACGTAGCGTCTGGGTTTTTTCACAGTTTTGGTAATGAAGGTGGAAGCTGATGTGAAATCCAGCTGTGTGCTTGCATGGGAGAGCATATGTGTGCAAGTTCTAGCTTGACACAGCAAAGCGTCTTTACTGACAGCTTTTAGCCGGCTATGGACAGTACTCGTGGAGACCTAGTAAGCTCACTGGCCCACTAATACACACACACACACACACACACACACACACACACACACCCCAACCCACCCCTAAGTACACATCCATCACACTTTAGTTTTTGTTGTGTGTCAGTACAATCCAAACATAATATTCTCAATACAAGACATGAACATATACCTTAACACGTTCGAACATCACACATGGTCTTTTCATTCTGTGTTGACACTTGTTTGAAAGCATGGTGTTAACGTCTTGGTGTTTGTTGGAATGGACGTAGCTGTTTACTTCCAGTTTAGTTTGGCTTACAAAGTGTCTATGCTCTCTTCAAAGTCACCAGACTCGTGACTCATTGACAGAAACATTGCTGGTCTACCGCTGCCTTATTGTGTGACTTTGGGGTTTTAAAAGGGTCAGGAGCTAACAAAGTAACCGATGGGGTGAAAGGATACGAAGTAACTCCCATATTGTCGCGAGGATACATTACATTTTTTGTCAAAGGAGTACTGGGTAGAAATACGAGCACGAACACTTTGCTAAGTAATGATAAACAAATCGCTAACTCTAAACCCTAAAGACAGAGCGCAGGTGAGTCTGGAGCTGATGTCATCCGAAATGATTCATCAGTTACTCAATTAGTCAATTAACAGAAAACAATTTTTTTTTTTTTTTTTTTTTTGGTGAACTGTTTAACTGAATATTTATTGCTTTTCTTTGTCTGATGTCAGAATGATCTCATGAAGTGGTGTCTGTACGACAAGACGCATACTCGTTTTTTGGCGTGTTTATCAATGCCGTTTGGCCTCCATTGACTTACATTACCTTACGATTGCGCGTGAAGTGCGTCCCGTGTGTGACTTTGTGTCCCGCGTGTGATGTTTCCTTTCCACATTTGTTGTTTTCCTAAACCCAACCCCGTTCTTCTTTTCCTACACCCAACCCGCGTGTCACGTTCCTAAACCCAACCGTAGCCTCGCGATAACACGTATCCTTGTGCTAACACGGCACGTGGCTTTAGGAAAGTGGCGTGTATGTTTACGCGAAGTCATGATGTCACGTTGCTGATGTGACCGTAACCTGAGATGTGTCAACATGGGATTTGGGAAGGTGTGATTGACATCAGTCATTGATGTGATGAATAGATTAATTGAGGTAATATAGAAAGATGAATCAATTATGAATTAAAATGCGTGTTTGTTGCATAACAGTGCTAGATTAAAAAAAAAAAAAAAGTCAAGGTATCACCAACACTTTTACAGTTCATCGTGAGGGGAGCATGAATGCCTGGACCAAATTGGAATTTCAATCCATCCAATAACTGATGGTGGTACGTCAGGAAAAGTCAGGAATCAGCCCTGTTTTTAGCGGTCTGTAAATATTTAAAACCACATTTAGACCGGTCTAAGTAAAGTCTCCACTGAGACCTGCGTTTGTTAATGATCTCAATGCTTTGCTGGCAACGTAATCCACTGAACCGGGCCTCATCCTAGAGCGTCCCGAAATATCAAACAGTAATCACAACTTGGACACGGTCCAGGTGCACATGCAGCATTAAGAGACACAAGTGTTGTAGACACAGATTTAAATAAACACAGCTGTGGGAGAACAATGGCTGTTTATGATCAGACATGAAAAATCACGTTCGAATGGCCCTCACAGGAACGCCTTTCATTTGCTGAGGGGATGCCTGACTTCACCCCCCCCTCCTCCGCACACGCTATTTTAATAAAGGCCATCATAAAAAAAATCTGCATTGCATCCTGACTAATGATGTTTTTCCTTTTTCTCTCTCTTACTCTCTTATTTCCTCCCCCATTCCTCCCTCCCCTAGTTTTTGGCTCTGCCTTTTCTTTCACTCTTTCTTTCATTCTACCTTACTTTTTCCTTCCCTCTCTAATGAGCGAATTTGGAGTCAGTTGAAAGAAAGTATTTTTTTGGGCCTCCTTGCTTGATTTGCTTCCCTTTTAGTGTTTTTTCTAGGGCGTAGCGGGTGTGTAATGATTTAGTGTGTCTTTGTAAAGATACACATAATGTATGAATGTAAGGTATGAATTGGCACCGTAGAATTACATTTGAATGTTTTAGTGTGTGACAAGCTAATGGTAGCATGCTGTTTTGCTACAACCCTTTGACACGCACGCGCGCGCGCACACACACACACACACACACACACACACACACACACAATCCATGTTTCTCTCTACTCCACCGTGACAGACAGCCGTTTTCTCTTTGACACACTCCCATTCTCCTCCAGTCATCCTCCTCCCTTCATCATCCGTGTCATTACTGTGCCCCTATTCTCCATTCATAACCATTAGGGTATGCTTATTTGGCCCCCGGACCCCCCTTTGAGGATCAGGTTCCAAAGTAACCTGGCCCGTCTCCACGGTAACCCGGCCCATCTCTGGAGGAATGCAGCATTTCCCGCTCTTTTGTCAGGCCACGTTTTGAGTGCTGCTGCAGGGCCAGATTGAGTTGCAATTGGTTTCATTGTGTGTGTGTGTGTGTGTGTGTGTGTGTGTGTGTGTGTGTGTGTGTGTGTGTGTGTGTGTGTGTGTGTGTGTGTGTTCAACTAATTGAGTTGGCTGTCAAAGCAAGGTCTGTGTGGAGTCTTGGAGCGATACTGTAGGGAGGAGCACAGCTTTAGAACGGCATTGGGTTACTCTGTAGTCCCCCTGCCTCTGGATTATACTTATATTTGAGAGGAAGTGCGTGTGCACGTGTGTGTTCATTTGTGTGCACATCACTCTCCAAGGGTGTGTGTTCACAGGTGGCTGGGTTGGCACAGCCACGGGCATTTCCAAACAGACACTGACGCAGCCTTTCCTATTAAAGTCAAAATAGAAAGGAACAGAGGAGACTGCCTTCTTCAGTCTGGCCTGTTGTCTGCATCTGTTTGCTTCACAAAGGACTGTTTGTGTGTTTGTTTGTTTAGCTTGTAGAGATGTTGGACTGGATACGTCTGAAGAAAATTAAGCAACTGGGAATATTTCAATAAGCTTGCTTTTTCAATGTACATGGCCAGTCATTATAGAGTCAAAATCAGGGTTAAGTAAGCAGTGAAAAATATTTTTAGCAAACTGAAACTAAATACAAACTAAAACCATTAAGTAAAACTGAAACGGAAACTATATTGGCAGGTTAAAAAAAGTAATACAAATAAAATGTTTTTTTTTCAGCTAGTCACTACTAAAAGCAAAAGAAGAAAGCATGAATTTCCATCAACTCTCGTGACATTGAACCACAGAAATTGAACGGACCTGACCTGAGATGGCGCTGGGCCGTAATTGCTTCACATCGGACACTGAACTAGTGCAAAGGTTAATTAAGAAACATCATGGCTATATTCCAACCATGTATTTTGTATGTATGTGTAGCTGCATACTTCTGAGACATTATACCTGGCCCTAAATAAAACTAAAACTACTGTAAAACTAAATATATGAAAACTGAACTAAAACTAGCAAAAACAGCCTGAACACTAACTGAAACTAAAATGAAATCCAAAAGTCAAAACTAAAATGTAATAAATACTAATTGAAAATTCTAAACTATCATCAAATTGGTCAAAATGAGCTCAGATTCTATTAATCCTAAATGGAAACCGGGATGATTTTTTTTTTTCAACAGTTTTCCTAGCTGGTAGGCCAAAATGCACATTATCTCTGTGTAACGTTCTGCTGTAGCTAGAGCTGGGCGATATTGAAAAAAAATCTAATATCACGGTATTGTTGACCAAATACCTCAATATCGATATTGTAGGGTTGACAATTGGTGCTTGCAAAAAAATATTTACGCAATGAGTATATAATGACTAAGTGGGTAAAGGCAAATAATAGAACAGCTACGACAGTCTGGTAAATTCAGATAACTAATAAGATAACAGATAAGTGTCATAACACGATATTACGATATCCAAAATCTAAGACGATATGCAGTCTCCTATCACGATATCGATATAATATTTATTTATTGCCCAGCCCTATGTGTAGCCTTACATTAATGTGACAACATTCAATTCCGACATGAGCCACGTTGGAAGTTTTTCGGGAAATGTTACACGTCCGACCAACCTAGTGAGAATGCAATGGTCACTCGGGCTAATTCAAATATGATACCAATGTGTGAAATTGCCATCGCATAAAGGCAACTTGAGTGTGGACTGTAAAATATATACTCAATATATCATCACCATCAACCAAAGATTTAAAAGACAACAGAATGCTAACATGGTCAATATGAATGCATAGCAGTGCCTCTTAAAGGTCGTTTGTATTCATTCCTGATGTAGACAGGAGATTTATATAGATTGTTTCGCATGCAGCTTCTTTGAGTTTGTTTCAAACTATTGTTTAAAAAAAAAAACTGTACACGGGCGTAGAGCGGGCCCGGCGCCCATATATAGAGGTTTACTCCTCGACGCAGAGGCCGCGGGTTTGACTCCGAGCTGCGGCCCTTTGCTGCCTGTCATTCCTCCCTCTCTCTCCCCTTTTTTTCATGTCTTCAGCTGTCCTATAAAAATAAAGGCCTAAAATGCCCCAAAAATTATCTTTAAAAAAAAACTAAAAACTGCACACTACGCAAAAAGTGATACAAAAATATCATAAATAACCATCCTAAAAGTGCGGCCTCATGCTACATTGTCCGCTAAAGTGTCGTGTCGTGTCGTGTTGTGTGTTGGTCAGATTCCGAGGTCAGTGATCTCCGCCAGGAAGCGCTGTCCATCCTGATGGCCTCAGACCTCGTCACCTCCGACGCTCCCTCCGCCACCCCGGGGCCCGGCAACGCCCAGTACCTGCTCAGCCTGGCCCGAGTGGCCCTCAGCGCCGGCGTGGAGATCCCCGAGCTCTGGGGGGGTCCACGGGTCACCAGCCAGCTCCTGCAGTGTCTGCTGCGGTGCCCGCTGTACGAGGTGAGGGAGCTGGCACTGGAGGGGGTCCTGAGGAGGCTGCAGGAGGAGGGAACGAAGAGGAGACCTCAGTGGGTGGACCAGACCACCCTGTCTAACCTGACCGGCCTGGCTCTTCACGAGACACACCCCCAGTGTCTGGCCAATGTGAGACCACACACACACACACACACACACAAACATTATAGGCATTGCATTGTGTGTTTGTTCGAGAGCCTGTGTGTGTGTGTGTGTGTGTGTGTGTGTGTGTGTGTGTGTGTGTGTGTGTGTGTGTGTGTGTGTGTGTGTGTGTGTGTGTGTGTGTGTGTGTGTGTGTGTGTGTGTGTGTGTATAATCCTTAATAAGCAATCCTTTCATCACACAATGGGAACCCTTTTCCAAAAAAAATATGTTTTTCCTATTGGTCACAGTTTTCACTAAACCACAGGGACATTTGCTGCAAATTGATTAAATGTCCAAATCCATCTTGCAGAGGCTTGCGTGAGAGGCTAATCGGCCGCAAGGGGACACGCCAAGCACACTGGCAGCGAGCTGACTCGCTCGCTCGCTCTCTCACTCACTTCCACATACACTCATGAGACATTTGGTAGGCCTCCACTCTTAACAAGTTTTGTAGGGGAGAAATGCAGCCTATTGGACTCTGATGAAGATGTAACCTTACATCGAAACGTTAGTCACTCTAATGCGCCCTTTTTTAAAAATAAAAAAAACTAGAAAGTAAGAAGACATCTGTGCAGTCTATTTCCTGATTGGGGACATAACGTTGTATGTGTGTTCATAAAGCGAGGACAGGCTACTCCCGCTGTTAACACCCCTCCAGAGCTGACATGAATCAGCACTGCTGGGACTGGCTGGCTGTTTGCGTGTGTGTTTTCACCCTGCTGCAGAGTTGTGTGTGTGTGTTTGTTTTATATGTGTTGTGTGTATGCGTTTGGTTGGGCATTCTTTGCTAGGCGCTGCTTTACAGGCCAGCCGTTAATGTTTAAAGTGTCGGCCCCGTTAAGTGGAGCCTCCCCTTGCGCCAAGGACACACCAACCCGACAGGCCAGTTGCCATAGCTCACCCTGGACTCCAGTGAAGCATTCTGGGAGAAGAGCTGGAGCAGCAGCAGTAGGCTTAAGATATAGTGTTGGTCTGCTATTCTGCCCAGCAATGATGCTTCCAACATTTGAAGTCGTCTGCTATCTTCAGTCCTTATTCAAGACATACAGTATGTGTTAAATAAATCTGCTGCAATGGAGGATTCATATGGGAAAGATGGTAGCCTGAATGCCTTAGAAAATATTCAGTGCATATCAAAGAAAACTCTTAGTCAACACCATATAAGGCTGTTTGTGTTCTTCATTCTAAATTGTAAAACATTTCCATTTCTAATAACTAGAGATGCCACAGAAGCAATCCCTTTGATTCCTGTCAACAAAATGAAATTATTATTAAGTATAAATCACAATAGGAAATGACACATGGCGTCTGACCCAATACTCTTTAGTTATTTGCCGGTAGTCAAGTAGCTACTTGTGTGACATGTTTCAGGTAACTGCTATCCGTGCCTGTTTTAAGACCGTAGGCGCATTGAAGTTTATCAGAGCACACTGGGACACTCTTGATTAATGAGGACATCCTAACAAAATTAAATGGAGTTGTTTGTATTTAATGTACCAAAATGGTAAAGAACGCACGATCAACCACACAGCATTACAATCAGCTGATGCAACAAACAAAAGCACATACAAGGGGCGATGGGTGATCTAGAAGCACTGAGGTGTATGTGCACAATTACTGTTGCTACGCATGTCAAGCTTTCCATTCACAGCAGTTTTAAAATGACGTGCTGGCAGATTTGCCAATCAAAATTCTTAGTAATATTTGAAACAATGACTTCCTGATTTCAGACAGAGGTAGATAAAAAGGGGAGCGTGCCTATGTTCCCACAGACCTCTGTTCCCACAGTTCTGAGATTTTTTTTCAAAATTAGGTCCTATGTTCCCACAGTTCCCACATATCTAAGATGTTTTTTTCCAAAATTAGGCCCTGTGTTCCCACATTTCCTTTTTCATAAATTTGTATCAGATTTGATACCCCTTTCTCCCAATTTGGTAGCCAATTACACCCAACCTATTATCCAGTAGCAATGGACTACATATGGAATATAACGCTAACATAGGGCCTAATTTTAAGAAAAATCTTAGAAATGTGGGAACATAGGGCTGTGGGAACATACGGCCTAATTTTGAGTTGGAAAAAAACATTCTTAGAAATGTGGGAACATAGGGCTGTGGGAACATAGGGCTGTGGGAACATAGGGCTGTGGGACCATAGGGCTGTGGGACCATAGGGCTGTGGGACCATAGGGCTGTGGGAACATAGGGCTGTGGGACCATTGGGCTGTGGGACCATTGGGCTGTGGGACCATTGGGCTGTGGGACCATAGTGCTGTGGGACCATTGGGCTGTGGGACCATTGGGCTGTGGGACCATTGGGCTGTGGGACCATTGGGCTGTGGGAACATAGGGCTGTGGGACCATTGGGCTGTGGGACCATTGGGCTGTGGGAACATAGGGCTGTGGGAACATAGGGCTGTGGGAACATTGGGCTGTGGGAACATTGGGCTGTGGGAACATAAGGCTGACCCCGACAAAAAGCAGATTCTCATTTCTAGCTGACGGCCGTTGATTTTGCCGACCGAAACTACACCTGTGGCAGGTTTTATCAGCTGAAGCTAACTAGCTAACTAACTAACTAGCTTAATGTTAGGTCCATAAGCAGGTTGAAAACATTATATCTTTATATTTTTATTATATTTCCATCTGATTTTTTTTAACACGAGAACCCTGTAAAAGGGTTGCGCAAATATGCTGATTTGCAGCATGTAGTCTTTTTTTTTGGGGGGGGGGGGGTCTGGATTCATTATGATTTTTTTTTTTTACATTTAAATGAAGCCTTTGTAATTGTTCAAAATCTCTTTCATGGTTTGTTGTGGGATATGCTTCGGCCCAAGATGCCAGCTAATGCCAGTTAATACCAGTGAAAAGCAGCAACATCTCGAGGCTGTCAAGGCTAAAAAGACTAGACTAGGCTTCACAGCACTGCTGAGCAAGCTAGGTAACTTTTATATTTGTTAACATTTTTGTGTGTGTGTGTGTCTGTTCATGCAGGGTGGGCATCAATGTTTATTTGCATGTTACAGCTATGAAAGTCGGTGCGCGTCTACGCCTGAGTTGGCATGTTTTCCTGTGACTGTGTATATTTGAGTATGTGGGCAAGCGAGTGTATTCAAGACGGGAGCTCATTAAAGCCGGTTGTTAAAGTCCGAAGCAGCAGAGGTGGTCAGACCAGCTGCCTTAGAGCTAGCAGTCAAATACCTGGCAGACGGACGCCTGGATGAACAGTGAAAAACACCCAGCTGGGATTTAAACCACCTTTTTCAGTTCTGCAATAAAGAGGGAGAAACACAGTGGCCGAATGAATAATGACACTGGCTTGGCATTACTGGCCCAATCATTGATTCACTCTCATGGACTTTGTGAAATATTATCGGAAAGATGCACCCTGTGTCCACCACAAGTGTGATGGGCTGCTGTGGTTATTTCAGAATGACTTGTCTCCAAAAGTATGAAATATGGGCAACTTTAGCTGCGTGTGTACATCATACTGTTGTCAGATTTTCTAATTATGAGTTATTTCTCTTGAGCCAATGTATTTACAGGATGCTTACAGCTGCATCAGTGGCAATTAAACATTTCCATTGAACAGTGACATAATCTATCACATTGTAAATCTGTTACAGCAAACGTTTTTGGAAAATAATTGCCTATTCATACATCTAGCAGACACAGAGCAAGTTGCCATTCGTTTAGATTTATGTTTCTGGCTACCTGAAATAAGTCCAGTATTCTCTCTCCTTTTGGTCCTGTTCTGGTTTAACTCCTGAGGAAACAATGTCTGGCTCTTTAGCTGCTAAATGCTCCACCAGCTTCATCTGTCTCCCGTTTGGTGCTGAGCAGGTAGCGTACGGTCCGTTTATCCAAGGTTTTTCACTAAAACCGGTGCCTGCTGCAGCTGAAAATTGTTGCGAGTGGAGTTTTTGTGCCCGAACAAAGCCAAAACAAAGAGTTTAACGGTCCAACGTGTGGGGATTTCTCCCATCTAGCACTGAGATCATATATCGCAATTCAAACACCACGCAGTTCAAAGTACATATTACAGCTACGGTAGCCTTCACGCTTCAAAAAGCCGGTCTCTTGCTCTTTTCAATATCCTTTTTCTTTTTCTGGGCGAAGAAGAAGACTCCTGTTCCTGACATTTTGGTTTTGAATACGTGTGGTCCTCCATGTTTCCTTCTTCAAGGAAGCTACGGGGCCCGGAAGCCACGATACCCATTAGCAGCATTAGCAGTGTTGGTTGATAATTCTTTGGGTTTGTTATTATTAGCGACCCCTTTCACATTACACAGAAACGTATGGTCCATTGTTTATTTTAAGAATTGATTAATGCAGCTTTAAAATTCTTTGCCTGGTTAAATGACAACAATCAGCTTGTAATTGCTGTTGACTTATTTACATGTGTACATATATGTTTAAGTTTAAATCCAATGTTCTATGGCATGCACCTTGCTACCTTGTCGTTTTACTGCTCACATGCACAAATATACATTCACACATACACACACAGAAGTTTACACACAGACGCTGCATGCGCCCGCTCACTCTGCTCTCCACCCACACCGATCCTATAAAGCGTGCTTTATTTTAAAGCTCTAATAACAGGTTGGGGCCTTGAAAGAAATAATAATCATCGAGATATGCAGCAGGAATGTCAACAAGTGTTCTCTGCTGGATGTGTGTTTTTAACGGCGTCTCCAGCGGTGGAAAATGAGTCTTTTCCTCCTCCTGACTCAGGTCAGCTGCCTCCCTCTCTGGACGATTGACCGGGCAAAGAAAACAGCATGGGAAGGATGGAGAGGCGGGGGGAAGCAGCGAGGGGTGAAGGAAGCAGAAAATCAAGTTTAGGAGGTCAAGCTGAATGGCTGCTAAGAGTAGACAAAAAGACGAGGAACATATTACTGCCTTGAATGAAAGACGGCTGATGTGAAATGAGATGAGAGCTTGCCTGCAATTCTGCACATCTTTGTGTGCATGCATGTGCATCCATATTCATGCATATATTTATGTGTATGCGTGTGTGTGTGCGTGCGTGTGTGTGCGTGTGTGTGTGTGTGTGTGTGAGAAAGAGCGAGCAAGGCAGCTGTGTACCCGTGGTTTGGGTGTGCGTAGGGAGGATCTGACCGGTGTGGTAAAAATACCCTTTGGGGCAATTTGCCAGCCGCACTGCAGAGAGGACACCAAAGCTGCGTTGATGGATGGCCCTGAGCAACTTCCCTCACCAGTAGCTGTGTGCGTGTGCGCAATTAATCAAAATTTTAATGCAATTACAATTTTGGCTGAACTGTTTTGTTCACTGTTTTTTTAAGACCAATACTTCCTTTGCAACATCTTTCCCAAAGACAATGAGTAATCGTGTGAAAAGTTCGTGATTTCAATATTGACCAAAATAGTGAAAATAATAGTGATTATGATTTTTTTTTTTTTTTAATGGAGCAGCCCTAGTATGTGTATGTGTGTGGGATAGAGTTGAAAAAGAGTGACTACATTAATATCTTATTTCTTAGCTTGTCTCTGCCCGTCCTTCCTCCTCTCAGGTCCTCACGGTGTTGGGCGTGTTGAGCTCCGGCGGGGAGCTGGAATGGAGGGACGGTGGGAAGATGTTGTCCCAGGAGGAGGTCCGGCTGCACCTTCTTGCTCTGGCTCAGAATTCTTCTCACAGGTCAGAGAAGACACACATACATGTACATGTACAAATAATCTGCAACATCCTCCCAAAGTCATCTCGACGTGATCCTCTGTTTCCTGTGTTTGGGCCAAAGGATTAAGACCATTATTGCGTTATTCCAGCAGACCAGCCTGCACTCACAATTGTAACCAAGATTTATTTCCAAGAATATGTACCCCCCCCCACCAAAATCATACAAATGATAGAGCATGATTTCATTCATGCATAAATTGCAGATTTACGCGCAAAATATGCGGGGCTTGCATGATTTCATAATACTCGCATTTTCGTTGCAAAAAAGTCACATATATCTTAGCAGAAAGTTGAAAAATGTTGCGTTTACTTCACACAAGAGCAGCCTTTTCCCCTGTTGCCATGGGAACGTTATGAAGTGACGTAATTACGTGACGTGAACATCATCGAAAAGCAGGGTGTTGGGGGAATCACTTTTTTTTCTCTTTTTCATCAAACCGCAGTTTTTGCAAGTTCCCGCAAATTCATCGCATAAAATTGCATGAATATCCCGCATATTCCATCGCATTTTTTAAGAAAACATGCCGCATAATCAAGGATTTTTGCCCGCAACAATCACAAAAAAACTCTGTATTTTAATTTTTCTGGAAGGACTGACTGAGCACTGTGGTTCATGATCAACGCCGTAACCGCGAGGGCCACCAGGGGGCCCCAATTTATAAACAAGGCTAGAAGTGTACAGCCATGCTAGCAGCTCTGTGAGCTGTACATTGGGTACAGTGGTGCTCTGAGCGTAATGCTAACGTCAGCATGCTCACAGTGACTATGCTCGTTTATATTATATTGTATAATATTTACCATGTTCACAATCTTAGTTAGCATGCTAACACTTGCTAATTACCATTCCAGACCTTTTTAATCACTTCACAAATTGTTAACTCTTTGAATTTCTGTAAGTGATTTTTACATATGTGAGATATATGTGTGTTTGTTGTGTTATGGTTGTCTAAGCTAATGGATGCCTAAAATTTCCCTCGGGATGAATAAAGTATCTATCTATCTAATTAGCACTAAATACAAAGTACAGCTGAGTCTGATGGGAATGTCGTTAGTTTTACAGATATTTGGTCATAAATTATAGTATTGGACACGTTTTAATTAGTAGTGGTGATGATGGTGCTAGATGAAAAGTTAGCGACCATAAATATCTTTCTAAACTAAAAAACAAAAATGGTGGCACGAGAGGGAAAAGCCAGGGCACCAACAGAGAGCGCAACATTGCAATCCAGAGAGCCATGCCAGTAAAATGGCTAAACAGTCCTAAAATAAGTGCATTGGAAATACAATGTTTCTCATTTTTAAGATCGTTTCAATTATGTTCACGCATTGTGTTGTCATGGGTCTTAAATCGTAAATCCTGTACATAGGCCCACCATAGCATACAACAGGCCGATACCTGTAACTTGAAGTCATTTCAAGGTAAATGCAGGAAAAGGGTGACAACCGTGACCCTTAAACGCTTTCTCCCTCCTGATGACCTGCTGTCAAAACAGTCCCTAAACAATCCCAGAGCAGCTTTCAGCTATGATGGATGGAAGAGACATGAATGTGCTACATGGCAAGATGCATCCACACTCCTCTTCCATTTCTTTTTTTTTTCTGGCTTTTCTTGTGAAAGCGCCCTCACGAGCTGTGGCAGGCTGCCTGTCAAGCCTTCATTCAGAGCCAGAGTCCATGGAGGAGGGACGCACAGGTTCACTGGCTGCACCTTAACCCTGCACCTGGGCACACCTGGAGCCCATTGGCCCCTTTCTGCGCCGGTGTTTGTGTGGTTGCTCATGTGTTGCTCATGCAGTATTTAGGTAACCAAATTGCCCGCCATCAACATCAGAGACTGGTAGTTTTAAAAAAAATAAATAAATAAATAAACGTAGATGAAAGCTGATATTTGTGCTCTCAAAGGCTCTCATTACAGCATTATTCCTACATTAGGTTATTCACACCTGTCAGGCGCAAACCATTATTTTTGTGAGAGTTTCTGACAGACTCTGGCCCTCTCTTACCACAAACTGATTTGGCACACACCGTTCCTGTGTGTGTGTGTGTGTGTGTGTGTGTGTGTGTGTGTGTGTGTGTGTGTGTGTGTGTGTGTGTGTGTGTGTGTGTGTGTGTGTGTGTGTGTGTGTGTTTCTACACTGTAAGCCCTTTGACATGCATTGACAGACACGCCCGCCTTCCTTGACAAGCCACTGCTGTACTTTTCTCACCCCGACAAGAGAATACAGGCTTGAATAAGGATTGGATTACAAAGGCTTTTAGCCTTGTAAAGCCTTTTCCTGGCCACAATCTCTGGGCCCGGGGATCCACTTTCCCTTTGGTGCGGCCCCAGGGTTATGATTAGAGCCGGGGAGGGATGAGATTGGGTTGCTGGCTGCCCTTGTCTGCCGTGTGATTGAATGGCACTTGGGCTATTGTGATCCATAATGCAGCGGTGAGTACCAGCACACTTCTTTTGTGGATTGTAAGTCAATACCGTTGAGTGACGTGCGTGTAGTTGACGGTGCTGGGGTGTTATGCGTGCGTAACGGTTTCCACAGAACGACCTGAGGAGCACATTATCATTTCCAGAGCCTCTTCCTGCACCAATATGTCAATTTCAAGGGGTTGGTTCACCCAAACTGCTAAAAAAAAATATGCACTCACTGTGCTTCTAAGCACCCCAGATGTATTTTTTACCCATTGCATTGAGGTGAAGTGGCTCGATTAGGATTAAAGTCTAAGTCAATTTAGTTTGCCAATATATAATTACAAAACACTAATTTGCCTCAAATAGCTTTACAATCCTTAGACCCTTGTTTTGGATGGGAAAACCCCCCAAAAAAACCATGAATGGGGAGAAACCTCCGAAAGAGCAACAGAGGAGAGATTCTTCCAGGACAGACATTTAAAAATAAACCAACCAAGTTATTCTTAGACATTTGGAAGCTGGTGTCAGGTGTTTGATCTTGTGTTTCAGTGTGGAGCTCCACTGTGCTGCCCTGACCCTGCTCTCTCTACTGGTGGTTCAACTGGTGAACTCCAACCCTCAGGTAAATCTGATCCGTGTACTAATAATCTCTCCCCTGGCATAGAGAAATGTGTTGGCAGCCTTTTGGTTAAAATTCCCAAAGAAGGTACAGGAAGAAGATGCTTGTTTCTACCACCCATCAGTCCAATGCGGTTTGCTTTCTGGTAGCTTAGCTTAGCACACAGCTTACTGACCTCGCTACAGGGCAAGTTGCTACCTTTTCACTCGTGTACTTCTGTTATTATCACACTTAGTTGAATTTTAATTTCAATTTTGATAATTCAATTGACTGTAATTGTTTTAAAAAAAAAAATGGATGCACCCCGAACCCAGATTTTTGGGGTTCGGCCGAATACCAAACCCGCTGGTTAAGGTTCTGCCAAACTCTCTTTCTCTCTCTCTCTATCTCTCTCTCCCCTTTTATGCCTAAAAATGGCTACGTAAACCAAAATATATATAATCACAACCTATACACAATTTTTCCTTTCTTTTCCTAACCATCAATGTAACAGAAATAAAGTCCTTTGCACATCATTAGGGAAGCAACAGAATTAGGACCCCTGTAACACCCCCCACCCCAAGGCTACTCCCCATAATCCCCCCCCCCCACCCCCACCCAGGATCTCTCCCCAAATAAAAATATAACAGAAAGATCAAGGTCGGCCATGCTGCACCCTTTCTTTAACTAACTTGTATGCTGCCTCCCATGCCTGCAGAGTCTGCTACGTAAACGTTTACATGAGTGTACTTTTCTGATCAATCCGCCATCTAGGGTGCGAGTGCAGTGGCTTGTTTAGCTCAGTGGGCGGAGCTGGTGTGCTCATGCTGCAGCGAGGAGCAGCCAGCGGAGGTGAAGCTAACGGCCGCCACGGTGCTGGTCAGCTGTACAGCCACTGTGCTGACCAGCCCTCGTCTGCCCCTGGGTGAGTCTCAATTCTGGAACGACTCGATGAAATGTTTACCTCTCAGGCAGTCAAGAAAAATGCTTTGATGTGAACAGAAATGCGTTGCAAAGAATAAAGTATTTTAAGTGTGTGTGTGTGTGTGTGTGTGTGTGTGTGTGTGTGTGTGTGTGTGTGTGTGTGTGTGTGTGTCAGGTCTGTCCACGACAGTCTCTCTGTGGAGGAGTCTGTTTACGCTGCTGCAGGATGAAGACCAGGATGTCCGTGATTCAGCATCTGACTTCATCTCTAACGTACCAGCACATCTCCTCCGTACAGGTACACACGCTTAAAATGATTACACACTAACTAATATACCATACTTGCTCAGCACATGCACACAACCATGGCTGTACACAACACATATGCTTTTGCTTACTTGTGATATTTACATGCTCACCCACTCAGATATAAACACATACCAAAGCATTGGAAGACGACAGTGATAATTACTGAAAGATATATATATATATATATATACACATGCATACACACACACACACACACAGAGATGTATTTAAACAGACATATGAACACAAGTGCATAAAACACCACAAACACTTGTTAATGTTAAAAAGGGTTGATGACGTCATTTTGTGCTAAGGGTTGGGGAGCATTCCTGGAATGAAGGGCGCTAATTGTAGTTGGGACCCAACAGTGAAAAGTGTGTGTGTGTGTGTGTGTGTGTGTGTGTGTGTGTGTGTGTGTGTGTGTGTGTGTGTGTGTGTGTGTGTGTGTGTGTGTGTGTGTGTGTGTGTGTGTGTGTGTGTGTGTGTGTGTGTGTGTGGTTATGTGTCATTGTTTGGTACATGTCTGAGGTCTGTTTTCTGAGGAATTGTAAGATGGCAGACAAACGGATTTGCTCACAAATACCTCAATTAAACACACGCTGTGTCTTATCCCCATAGAAGCACCCTCACAATTCTCGCTCACACACACACACACACACATACACACACACACTATCAGACGACTGACAGCTGCTGGCTCTCAAGTGCCCCTCACAAACAGCCATAGTGCGACTTCCTGTCCTCACTTCCCGTATTTTCCCAGTTTTCCTCCAGGAGCCACCCTTGTTGTGTCTGTCGCCACTGATAGCATCTCATAACATAACACGAGAGAGCAAAACATCTCCTCGGCAGTCTCCGCAGCCCCTCATGGCAACACAGTCCATGGATGGGAGGGCAGAGTCATGGGGGAAGACTCAACGTGCAGTTATTTTAGTTAATGGCTGAAATGGACATGTTTTCTTTTTTTTGTACTTACTGTGTGCCTGCGTGCATGTGTGGAAAATAGAGTGGGGTATCCTCCTTTGTCCATCCATATTCATTACTCATTTGGAGATGTGGGGGTGTGTGTGTGGGGGTGTGGGCTTGTTTAACTATATTTGTGCAGTCCAGTATACTTGTGGGGTCCCAACAGCTTTGTGGGTCCAAAATGCTGGACCTCACAAGTTTAATGTGTTGTTTGAGGGTTAAGACTTGGTTTTAGGATTAGGGATAGAATTAGGTTATGGTTAGGGTTAAGGTTAGGCATTTAGTTGTGATGGTTAAGGTTAGGGTAAGAGGCTAGAGAATGCATTATGTCAGTGACGGGTCCCCACAAAGATAGTGTCACAAACTTGTGTGTGTGTGTGTGTGTGTGTGTGTGTGTGTGTGTGTGTGTGTGTGTGTGTGTGTGGGGTGGGGGGGGAGGCGGAGAGTGTATTACTTACCGTAAACTGGTACATATTTCCTCCTGGACACTCGTCTCCACTGCAGGAAACGAGTTGGAGTGTTTGCCTCCATTCTTTTGTCGGACTTTACTCTTCAGCCAGGCCCCTCACAAAACTATTTCATGGAAATTCATGAAAATTGCACTGCATTCCTGTTTTCATGTGTCGTACGCGCAACAGGAATGTAGCACGACGACACAGAAAGCAGAAATGAGGCGGTAAATTGGTAAGCTTGTTTCAAATGAATGAGGGACTTGGAACAGAAAAGTTGAATTCCTCATTTAAATGAAAAACAACAGAAAAACCCAAAAGAAATCCCATCCCACTGACTGTAAAAAAACAAACAAAGCCTTCAATTGGGAAAATATGTCATCTTTCTACTTTGAGAGCTCAAACTTAAGTGATGTTTCCAAAATTAAAAAACGGCGCAGTGAGCTGAGAGGACATTTTGGTCCTCGGAGAGCTTATGGCATTTAATGAAGTCATCCCGATTGCATGAACGTTGGCACGAATGCTGCGGTCTCTCGGAGAACACGTCGTGTCAGTGTGTTAAAGGTAATGCTCAAAGAGATTTGTCTTTTGAAATCATTTTGAATATGTGTTTATTATCTTTGAAAGCATAGCTGGAATACAAACAAACAAGAAAAAGAAGAAAAAACACCGCACATTCTGAGGATTAACAATAACCACAGTCATACTTCAATTCCCTCTCAACTCCCCCCCCCTCCCCCCTCAAAATCATACGTGTTCCAACCATTCCAAACAAAAGCATAAAGAGCATAAGGAGAGGCTTAGGTTCCCAAATGCTTCCCAAAAGCCTCAGAGAAACGATGCTTTTCCTATATGTGTAAAGTTTACTGCATGTCCAGAAAGAATGTGTTAAACTATTGATCACAGATATACAGTACATTGAGTGCAAACAGGTGAAACATCAGTTTAAAAAAAACAAAACAGCTGTGTTACTTTTCCCTGGAATAATCTGAGTCTGTGAAACTCTGTACAAGATTATGCCTGACATAGACAGAACAATCATGTATACTTTCGGAATGATTTCTTTGAATCCTGTAAGCCCCAATGTTAAATTCTGGTACATGTCTAA
Source organism: Perca fluviatilis (assembly GCF_010015445.1). Taxonomy (NCBI): domain Eukaryota; kingdom Metazoa; phylum Chordata; class Actinopteri; order Perciformes; family Percidae; genus Perca; species Perca fluviatilis. The sequence continues at coordinate 26,312,439 of NC_053130.1, read as the reverse complement.
TTTCGGTAAGCGTTTTTTTTTTTAAGGGCTCGAGTGACACACGGTGAAAGTGGTAAAGTTCTTGTCCACCATGGCAGCGACCTTTTGGCTTGGTGAACTGCATAATATCTGAGGTCAGCACATGAACTTTCTGCTGTCAGAGTGCCAAGGAAATAGAAACGGAATAGCTTGGCATGCTATACATAGCTAACATAGCTGTATAGTGCAATGCTGTGCCAATGGAAAAACAACATTACTGTGTGTTAGTGTGTATACAGGTCACTGTGTGTGTGTGTGTGTGTGTGTGTGTGTGTGTGTGTGTGTGTGTGTGTGTGTGTGTGTGTGTGTGTGTGTGTGTGTGTTTGTGTGTGTGTGTACGTTGTGTGTTTCTATCCCGCGTGTAGTGTGTGTTTGTCCACCCATTGTGTGTGTGTGTGTTTATGACCTGCTGTTGCAGAGTCAAGTATCTGAGGTGTTAGCTGCTTCAGATGGAGGCAACGACTCCTGGCCCTTTGATATGGAGGACAGGCAGAGATGTGGGAACAGAGACTAGTTCTGCAACACACACACATGCATACAAAATGCAAAATAACCCCCCACTTCTCTCCCCCACCCACCCCACCAGCAATTTAGAGTTTAAATGTTTAAACTCGCTGTTCTGTTGCTGATGATATTGTTGCTGTTCCATGTAAACCAGACATTAAGCTAAACCAGGAATTCAGTGCAACAGACAATTTAAAAAAAACTAAAATAAAAAAAAAACGTGTTGACTGCGATTTAAAACCCACAATATATGTTACAACCATTGAAAGGATAGTTTGATATTTGGGGAATTGTGCCTTTTAGCTTTCTTTCCAAAACTTCGATGAAAAGATCAAACCACTGTCATGTCTGCATGCTAAATATGAATGTGAAGCCAGCAGGCAATGAGCTTAGCTTAGCTCATCATTAAGACTGGAAACAGGGGGAAACGGCTAACCTGGCTGAGTGCTCCAGTATATTGCTTTTTTTTTCTGTTAAAATAGAGGGACTATTTTGTGTCAGATATTAATATTAAACATTCTTTCACCATCAAGTATGAGTAGGACTCACCTTGCCTTTTGATCAAATTTGTGAGTGCCTTGCAACGTTTTCTGTTTCACGTAAAATAGTTGAATGTTTCTCTTTTACTCGCCGTTTTTTCTTTTTTTTTTTTTTTTTTTTTTTTTTTTTTTGATTGATTTTTAAACCAGGTAATATCCAAGTAAACGTCTTTAGTGTGTGGGAGAGAAATGTGTGCAGATTCACATCAGGTTCCATGAAGTTTATCTTCTGAGAACCACAGTGGAGCTATTGTCCTGGACAGGAAGAGCAAATCTAATTTAACCCCATCCCACCTTCCAGCTCCCTCTCCCCCTCCCCCACCAGCATCACCATCACCCAAATACCTCCAGGCTAATTGAGTCTGAAATCAAACTCCGCTCACCCCCGCTGGACCTCCAGCACTGTGACAGACTCAGGGGCAGGAACAGAGGGATCACTATATATCTATCGATATATATATATTGTATGTGTTTTATCTTGTATCTGTTTGTATTTTGCTATGTTTTTGTATTGTGCTATGGACCATTTGTGTGTGTCCTGAATAAAGAATATGATGATGATGATGATATATATAGAGAGAGAGAGAGAGAGAGAGAGAGAGTTGGGGCAGCAGTGTGTAAGAGGACATTTATTGCAATTCTGATTGGGAACGGAGTGACGCGGTCATCCTCCACTTTTGTGTTTTCCATATGATTTATTGAAGACCTTCATCATGCAAAACATAAAGTTGACATAACAATACAGATTAAAAATAAAAGGACACAAGTACAGCTTTCAGACTTCAAATTAAAACATTTAATTGGACATTATTCATTCATCTTTTTCCTCCTTCTGGTATCAGCGTTCTCAATCCTCCCGTTCAACTCGCCGCCAGAAGGTTAAAAAGCTTAATTTTGTCTCAGTGGGTAGAGCAGACGCAAATATACTTCGAGGCTTATGCCTCGACGCAGAGGTCCAGGGTTCGAATCTGACCTGTGACGATTTCCTGCATGTCTTCCCCCTTTTCTCCCCCCTTTCTCACCTAGCTGTCCTGTCAATTAAAGGCGAAAAAAGCCCAAAAATAATCTTTAAAAAAGAAAAGATCCCAAAATGTTAAACTTTTCCGGTTACACTTTACTTGAAGGTATCTACATAAGCGTGACATGACACTGTCATGAACGTGTTATAAACATTATAAACAAGTCTTAAGTTTATGACCTAAAGCTTCTGTCATTGTCATTTGTTTTTTGTCATGACAAGCTAGGGTTACGGTTAGGGTTCATGTGTCATGACAGTGTCATGTGTTCATGACAGTGTCATGTCACTCTTCTGTAGATACCTTCAAATAAAGTGTTACCACTTTTCCTTAAAATATAGATCTGATCACAATGTTTGTTTACAATACCTTTCGGGGTAGAAAACTCCTGCGGCCCGTACATACAGCTTAATTGCACGAAGCAAACAGCTGCATATACTCTCATCTCATTCATCTAAAATGCATTTTCGATGCTTTAATATTTCAAACTAACATTAAGGTTGGAGACCTAATTCACCTTTTGGGCCACAGACCAAAGAAAATGACACCGCCTAAACTAGCGGTTAGTCCAACCGGCGGTGAGATGTCACTGTTTGTAACACTAGCTTTGGCTTATCGAAGACGCTAGCAAAGCAACACGGCACAGAAAACAAGCGCAGGCAAAATGTTGGATAGGTCGGACATGTTTAACTATATATATATCTTTAAACGTTACAGTTACGGCTGCAAATGACAACAGGAATAAACAAGTTTGACGATTTTGCATATGTATGTCCGCAGTTTAAAGCAGCGGCCCGTGTTGTTTTTGTGTTAGCACGACGCACCCGTGAGTCGATTTCATATATAAATCTTGAATTGTTTTAAGCCCCCCTCTCCTTCCTCCTGGTCCCCCCCCCCACCATTCTGAAGTAGTATTGAACTCTGTTTAAAAAATGCAGCAGTGGCCTCATATACTCTGCTGACATGCTCATGTTTTCCAGGCCATTCTCAGTGAGCCATTATCAACTGAATCGCCTGCTTACTGTAAAGACAACAAGCGCCTGTGCAGAATATGCCATTCCCCAGTTCATTCATTGACAGTGGATGATGCAGATGAATGGAAGTGAACCGACCTGACAAGGGCTGACGGAGACTCATTAAACGGACCTCGTTCCTATTTTAGCACAACACTCACTCAGCCATCAAACCTGGTGTTTGTGTGTTGGTTCAGTTTGGATGGATCACTGAACAAGACTTGAAGATAAGTGTCGCGTGTCACTCATTTAAGAAGAACCTATGAAAATACAGAGAAACCTCGGGGCACTCGTTACTACCAGAGAATTACTCAGCTGTTTGATTCGCAGCTTTAACCTTTACTTTTGGGATACGTACGCTGTTATTTCAGCCTCCAGAGAGAAAAACACAAACAGAAATTGGCGTTTCTTTCACCGGCTTTGACTGCAAGGGCGGCGTGTGGAATGAGATTTGAATGATTTTGGTGGCGTGAAATAAAGTGTCACATGTCTGCAGTAATGACTGGTGTCTGCAGGCTGTGTTGAAGTGTGTGCACATTGTATTCATTGCAGTCTAACAGCTGTGGGTTGTAACGCTCGATTAGGATGTGTTTTAAAGATAAAACGGGAGCGCAGAGTATCTTGGTTTGGCTTTTCACAATCTCACTGTGTGATACTGAGTCGGCCTACATCTGATAGCAGTCGGCCGTTTGAATGTTCGGTTACACTTTACTTGAAGGTATCTGCGTAAGAGTGACATGACAGCAGCACAGAAAGGAATAAACGTGTGTGTGTTGGTCGTCTTTGTAACACCACTCTCTAAATGTATCTCTCAATTATCACCTCCTTTGTACAAAGAGATTAAAGGTTAGTTGAGTAAACCACAAAATCGTGTGAGCGAGCCTTGTCGTGTCAGATCAGTCTTTGAAGTTTTTTTTGGTGGGCTAAGGTCAGCTGACGCTGTGTGTGAAGCATTTTGAAACACTATTCAGCCTGTGAAAGCAGTTGTCATTTCTTTAGTGGATCTGGGAGATCAGGAGTTTCCTAATGACAAATGCTATTATGTTGCATAATGGGAATTGTAGGTTCCAGACATTTTTTTAAGCTTGACCCATACTAGGGAGTGACTAAAAGTCAGGATATCTCATCCCCTGTTGCATGTCCCATGTCTCAGAAGCGCTATGAAGTCCACACACCCAAGAGTCCAAGTTACAGAGTACGAGTTGCTGGTCACAGAGTCACAAAATCAACTTAAAAATGCTATGTTTTGAAATGTCCTGGGTATCTTCGTATAGTCTCATGTGGCAAAAATCCACTCCGTTGCTGCTATATATATATATATATATATATATATATATATATAGCCTTTGTGCTGTTAATTTCATGGTAATGTTTCCTGTTGTTGTTGTTGGTCTCCACACTCCCCGTTTTCTCAGACCAGAGGAAGTCGGGGCTGTAAAGTGTGTGTGTTTTTATTTCACACCTCTCGATCTCACACCTATGCATCCTGGTGGCTCGGCTCCACTGAGGCGTCTGTAGCACGCGCTGTGTGCGTGTGCTTGTGGGTGTGTGTGTGTGTGTGTGTGTGTGTGTTTCATGCGTGAGGAGGAACGAGTGTTTCATTGAGCTTTTTCGTGAAAGTTAACGTGCGGGTTTTGCTGCTGTTGTATGGACATCTTGCTCTGTTTTTGCAACTGAAAGTCTTGTTTTCACAGTACCATAATACACTTTTAAGCTTAATGAAATGGATTTTCAGAAGCCCCATCCGATCACAGATTAAATCCTGCATATCTATCTAGCTAGCTATCTATCTAGCTATCTAGCTATCTATAGATCTTTGCTGCCTCTTTTGGACAGACTGTCTTTGTCCAGGGTGTGTAGAATAAAGAGCTGACTGTGCAGCAGAGCAGGTGTAGCTGAAGGACCCGTACGGTGGCCCGTCAGCTGGTTACAGCCCCCCAGGTGGGATGGATAGTTGAAGCAGTTAGCTGAGGCAGGGGCTTCTAATTCAAATCCCTCAGATGTGGGAGGCTGAGCAGAGGAATGACAATAAACAATGGGAGAGAGAGAGAGAGAGAGAGAGAGAGAGAGAGGGGTAATGCAACGATGGTCTTCTGTCTTACTCGAATCGGGGCTGTTGGCTTGCAGGAACGCTCTGCGATGTCGTGATCCATGGTCTGAGCCTGAAACCCTTAGACCACCAGGGCACCACCTCTTCTTCTGTACTCAAAGGTTTACTGTTTTTAAATTAGTTCCATGTCATGTCTTAAAGGTCCAATGTGTAGGAATTTCTCCCATCTAGCGTTAAGATCATATATCGCAATCAACTCTCTCGCACCACGCTACAGTAGCCTTCACGCTTCAAAAAGAAGAAGAAGACTCCTGTTCCTGAAATTTGGATTTTGAATACGTGTGGTCCTCCATGTTTCCTTCTTCAAACTTGCCGGGCCCGGGAAGCTACGATACCCATTAGCAGCATTAGCAGCACCTGTGAGTTTAGCATGGGACAGCAAAAAGGCGGCGCAGTATGTCCTGTATGTCCCTTAACCGGCTAACGTATTTCAAGATGGCGCATGTAGAGGATGGATAACCAAACCGAGCCCGCCGGGTTCGGACAGATATTTAGAAGTGATGTTCGTGTTCGGTCACATAAGCGCGATAAGGCATTGAACATTTGAAATTTACCCCAGTCATACTTGGAATTGATGGTGGTGGTAAATATTCATGAAAAAGAAAAAGTTTGTGAACGGGCAACACCGATTTTGATAATGAACAACTAAACCCGTTACACGCTGGACCTTTAATTCACAAGTGTCAGGAATTAGCCATCAACTTTTTCAGCCTTAATCCACGTCAGTGCAGAAACATCTGTTTCTGGATCCCAGTGTCATAATACATACATTATAAATTGTAAACAGTATGTAGTAATATTCTGCAGTTGCTGTTAGTTTACAAATCAATGTACTTTACTGTTTGGCACATTTGCAATATGTGCAGGGATCAACATGAATCAAACTATGACTTCGGAATGCCACCGTCATTTAAACGTAAAAGATGAAGCGAAATCAGGGAAGAAGAAAAACAGAACTAGGCCAACACAAGCTCCTGTTACGAGCCTTTTCCAGAGCTTTTAGCCCTACCACATGATCTTCATAAGGAGATGGACTTTGTACCCAATGCCTGGAAAAACTAACGGCGTCCCAGTCAACCTTATCTGTACCTAACACGTTAAACTAAGATGATGCAAATAGTAAACATTACACCTGCTAAACGCCAGTATGTTAGTATTTTCATTGTGGTGTAGCAACCATGCTAGCGTTAGCATTTAGCCCAAAGCACTGCTGTACCTATAAGTACAGCCTCACAGAGCCACTAGCATGGCTGTACACTCTGTCTTTTTTCTTTCAGTTTACTCACTTGTGTGATCACACTAGTCAAAACCAGCTATTCGTTAGCATGCGGCACAGAACTGGGATGCAGCTTATAGTAACAGTCCATGTCCGTAATAAGCTCAAGTGGATCTTTGGCAGTTAAGATAATAGTGTGTGTACACGATAAAGAGCTTGTTCTGGTTCCTGCAGATTTACATGTAAAGCACTTTTCTTTTCTTTTTTTACTTGGTTGCCAGAGTCTCTAACAAGGAAACCAAAGATCTTAGTTTAGTTTTATTTTTTTTAAACCCTTTAGGAGCTCAGAATGGTACAACTGTTATACTGTTTCCACAAGTGGCACAAGGTTAAGTTTTCCCCTCACACTCCTGCCCTGCCCAGTTTAAAATGTACTTTAAGAGTGCCAGTGAATGGAGTGTGTGCCAATGAATGCCAGTTGCACAACACACACACACACACACACAGCCTCACCCAATCTTACTCCAACCCATTCACTCACCAGCTGGCACTGATATTGTAATTTGCAGAGACAAGATTAAACTCACACAGCCTTTCAACGCAAACAATAACTTCTTAGGACTAAACTCATGCCAGCGCGCGCACACACACATGCACACACACATGCTCACACACTACCCACCCAACACACATGGCAGTAACAGCATGAAAGACAATCCCCTTGAGAAACGGAGTATTCTGCGGCAAAAACTCGTGGAGGGAAATCGCATTAAGCAACGTGTGAAACCTCCATAGAAAAGTAGATAAATTGAATGCAGCTAAGATTTCCTATTATGTCCCTTAATGTTTGGGGGTGGGGGGGGGGGGGGCGGTAAATGCTTGACATCAGAGGCTGGGCTGTCCCAGAAAGAGGCGGCTTCTTGGTAAAGAAAGGAATTTGTCACTCAAGCTCCTAAACTCTTAAATCTCCTCTAATACGGTACAATCAGCAGCCTCTAATGTTCACAGACCGGGTTTCCCTCTCTGCTCAGACTTCAGGCTCTGCTCCGATTTTACGCCTCCTCTCTGAAGAGGAAAAACAATCTGGGTTCCCAACCGTGTGTGTGTGTGTGTGTGTGTGTGTGTGTGTGTGTGTGTGTGTGTGTGTGTGTGTGTGTGTGTGTGTGTGTGTGTGTGTGTGTGTGTGTGTGTGTGTGTTTTATACTGTATGTGTGCTGATGGGGGTCTGTATACCTCCACCCTCTCTCCAATCTTCCCATAGTGGTAGTGTTTTGGCTAGTGTCTCTTAAAGCCTTTTGAAGTCTCTGGTGTTATCTGGGTGTCAGCTGTGGTGAGGATGGTCAAGGTGGGAGAACATCACTCTCTCTCTACACACACACACACACACACACAACCTCTGTGTCAGATGGTTGCTGCGTGGACAACTGGAGTCATTAAATGAAGTCATACGTTATGTTTTCCCTCTGTTTGAAGTGCGTGTCCTTGCACTCGCACTTCCTCCACTCTTGCATACAACACTGTATGGGCTCATGACAGGCCGGCCGGCCGGCCTCTGGATATGTGTGTGTGTGTGTGTGTGTGTGTGTGTGTGTGTGTGTGTGTGTGTGTGTGTGTGTGTGTGTGTGTTTGTGTTTGTGTGGAAGCATTATGGCAACAGAGGACTATTTGTACAAGACTACAAATAGCAAGAATGCTAAAAAAGAAACTATTTTGTCAACATGAACATCTTATTCATGTATGCAGGCAGTCCATTCATCCATCCATTCATTAACACGTAAACAGGAAGTTAAAGGCAACATTTGCGCTTACTGCGTGTGCACGGCGCGTACTGGTGCAACGTGCAGAACCGTTTTCATACACACCCTGATCGTGGTTAGTTACATGAGTTATAGTTTTGTTTCCCAGAAGGCAGTCCAAGCCCAGAGAAGACACACACTCACTCACACACATCAAGTTCGGATCATACGGGCAGCCCTGCATCATTTAAACACACGCACCAACAGTTACAGACCTACACCACACAAGGGTATTGGAGGAAATCAGGTGGGAAATTGTCTACATACAGGTGCTCAGTAATCAGATATTCATCTGCCACATTTTTGACCAAACCTGGAATATTGATTTCATATTTGATAATGCTGCAGTCTGAAGAAGTTTTTATTTTATTTTATTTATTTTTTCTCTTGTTTTGGGGCTCGTGTCTCAGTGACAGACACATACACATTTTTTCCTGCATCTGAATTTTACAAAAGTGTACTGTTGAGTTGTGGAAACTGACTTATTTAGAATTATTTATTTCAGTTTTAGTCAGACTTTGGATTTTATTATTTTGGATACAGGGACACACCACTCTGGGTAATGGTTTTTCCCTTTCATGCCACCGCATCACACGATACTCCATGGGTTGGGTCAGGTCTACGTCCTCATGCACAATCCACTCTTGTAGAAACCCAATTAGAAACCAGATTGGGAGAAAAACAAACCATAGACCTCAAATTACAAAACATTACACTATTAACTTTGAATAAATGATCAAATAATGAGGGTTTAGTTAACATACAATGGATAGCTTCCACCCATTCTCAACTGCATAAATACTATTACCTCTGAAACACACATTTCTCAAGAAAAAACTTAAAACCATCATATCTACATTTACAAAGGGTCAGGTTTAACGCATCAGATGTTTACTAGCATCCGATTTACACATTACTGAAGTCTTTGCTACATTTCTTGAGTTGATTTCTTGAGAGTAAATCCCTAGTTTGAAACTAGCTAGTGGTTGCTATGAACTTACAAAGGACTTTACGCGCAAACTTGACAACAAAGTCCAGTCCCCAGCGTGACCTCATGACTTCGCGTAAACATACACGCCACTTTCCTGAAGCCAAGTGGCGTGTTATCTGTACGCATTTTGAGCTATCCGCGTGTACGTCTGCGCCGTATACAGTGGACGACAGTCTGCGACGTCACAGCATAAACATTCACTCCACGTGGCACTTTCTAAAGCCACGTGGCGTGTTATCACGAGGATATGTGTTATCGCGAGGCTACGGTCGGGTTTAGGAACGTCGCACGCGGGTTGGGTTTAGGAAAAAGAAGAACTGGTTGGGTTTAGGAAAACAACAAACGTGAAAAGGAAACATCAAACGCGGAACACAAAGTCACGCAGATTTTGGGCCTTTCATACTACTCGCTACAGAGTCAATTCACACGCAATCGCAAGGTAATGTAAGTCAATGGAGGCCAAACGGCGTTGATAAACACGCTAAAAAACGAGCATGCGATTGATTTGATAACACGCCAATAATGGCATACGAGTTGGCGTGTCATACATACACCACTTCATGAGATCAGTCTGCAGGCCTGCGCTCTGCATCTTCCTCTCAGCAAAACGTTTGTCTCTACCTTTGAGATCTTTCGATGTTGCTTTTTTTTCTTCCTCCGTTGTATGCCTGACCTTTTACCCCATTCTGAGCTTTGAGCATATCCTCAGATCCCAGCGCCGGGGTCATTCCAAAGCTGAACTTAAGACTAAAGGTGAAGTCGAACCACTGCTCAGCTGACACAGTAATGACACGGCATCGGCGACAGACGTCAAGTCAGTTGGTTAAGGGCGGGAAAATCTGACGCGGTCACGACACAAGCACCCAAAGCTGTTTTGGGATTTGGACGAAGGCCATTTATGATCTTTGAACGTGCTTGTTTTATTGTTCCTTTCATTTTCCAGGTGCGTCTTTGCTGGTTTATCAGTGTTTTTTTGGGGTTAGGGTTAAGGTTAGGGTTAGGTGTCTTGAAGGCAGCGGTCGCAGCGCTGCCTGGAAGGAGCAGTTGGGGGCAAAAAACAACATTGAGCTCTTTGCTGCGGGACTGTAAACTATTTCTGTGGGTCTTAAATGTCTTAAACCCGGTTCACAGACTTTGTTTAAACTTTAGTTTTTTGCCTCTCCTGTCCTCAGATGTCCCCGGTGTGTCCGTGTGTCCTCCGGTGGCCCTGGACTCAGGCGTGGAGCTCCTGTGTCGGCTCTTTGAGCTGTGGGGGCAGGTACCGACGGGTGTCCTCGCTCTGACCGAGTGGCTGCTGGGAGATGAAGAAGCCTACGATGACGCGGTTCCAGACGAGGCTTCCAGTCTGGTGAGGAAGCACACACATAACCACAGAAGAAAAAAGAAAAAAAGGAGCTATCTGACTGTAGACTACATGTCAATGATTTCCATGAAGTGAAACTGACGACAGACGACCACGATGACTATCACGGTTTCGTTTTCTATCACTACAACAGAGATTGTTCGTTTACTTCCAAATGTGGGACAAATATCAATGAGTAGACTGTAGAAGCACTACTTAAGGCACTTAGCACTCACGTGATTTGGGTTGGTTTAACACGCGTGTAAAGCGTGGAATTCCAGGGACAGATGGCACTATTTTTTTTTTTTATTTCCCTTGCCCTTGGTTTATTCTGCTCACAGTAGTAGTCAAAATAGCTGTAGAGTGCTTTGAGTCCCCAAGGTTTCTGCTCTCCAGCCACACTTTGTTTAGCTGCCTGTTTAGTTTTGGTTCCTGTTCACTTGGTTGGTTGGTTCTTTCTATGAAAGACTTTGAAGATGCCCTGGGAAACAGCTGAGAGGCATTGTAAGACATAACTTTGAGCAAAGTAACTCACGGCGTCTTGTGGCTGACTGCCTAACGATGTTCGGCTGTAAAGGGCAAGGGTCTGTATTCATGAAGCTGCATTAGTCATTATTTTTGCACTGTGGGTCAAATGACAATGCGTATTGCGCTGTCTCATAGTGACAAACCCACAGAGAACTATCAAGTCATTCCGCAGTTCCCCCTCAGTTCTACGGAGTGTTTTTGAGCTCGTCGTTTTGGTTTCCAGGGCTGCAACTTTACGGCTGTGTCGGTGCCACGGAGGTAGACAAATAACCAAATATTTCATTGGTTCCTAAAAGTTACCAGAATTCACATATATGTAGGATATTACTACAGACATTCTTGTAATCTTACTAGTGCTGTCAAACGATTAAAATATTTAATCGCGATTAATCACATTAATGTCATAGTTAACTCACGATTAATCGCAATTAATCGCACATTTTTATCTATTTTAAATGTCCCTTGACTTCTTTTTGTCCCATTATATTTTCTCATTTTAATGCTCTTATCAACATGGAAAAGTGGATTGGCTTGCTTTGTGCAAATTATTTTTTTATGGAAATGGAATGGAAATTGATTTACTTGAAACAGGGACAATGCAAAAATAAACATTAAACTTGTTAAACAAGAGAATATGTCTTGGGCCAGGTTATAGCAACAATTGCTAATTTCCACCTGTAGTCCCTGGGCAGGTAAACAACAAGGTAAAACCAGGTAAAACAACATTGGCATATATATATACACGTAGTGTTCAATTTCACACTAACATTCACACTTGGAGCTAATCTGTCACACAATGTAACACTGTTACCTCCATTTTCCATTGCAGATAGTACTGCCTCATGACACTGTCATGAACACATGGCATGTGTTCATGACAGTGTCATGTCACTCTTATGTGGATACCCTCAAGTAAAGTGTAACACAACTTTAGAACTGTTGTGTTTTCCCCTAAGTGGCCCAAAACAAATCCACAAATAACACTGACTTACATCAACATCCCAGTAACTAAACTCCCATTTTGCCCGTCGACCAGAACGAAGAGGACTTCCTGTTCGAGAAGGGGGATCTGAACCTGTGGGCCGAGCCGGTCCAGTGGGCGAAGCTGCTCCACAGACACGTCGGCTCCCTCGCAGACACCTTTAAGCAGACCCAGGCCCCAGGAAGCGCAGTCCACCAAATCCATACGCTGTCGACGCGGGCCCGAGCCGAGGCCCTGGGCTCGCAGCAGGCCCTGGACTCCCTCCCTGGCCTGCCCCAGTTCTCCTTCACCACGGAGCACACCCGCCTGCTGCTGCGGCACCAGAGGGCCACTCTGGCTCTAGATATGCTAGAGAGGCTGAGGTAGAGAAGTTAGCAGTGTTTGCCTCTTAATAGCACCCTTTTTCTTAGGAAAACAATTGTTAAAAGTCAGGGTTTGTAATATTGAAATAAAGGAAAAGTTATCAGGTAAATGCTGCAATGAACGAACGCATGAGACCACAGACTGGCTATGTGGTCATGTCTTTTTATTATCACGTCAAGGGAATGAAGGAAACATTGGGTTGTTTGTTTTTTTACTCTGTACTTGTCTCTTATTTTGTCTTTCAAATGTTGCCCTCACTGATTACCAGATGTGTTTTTAATTTTTATGATTACAGTTCCTTGGTGTCTTTTTAATAAAAAGAATTTTGTCTGAAATCACTGCATTTTTTTTGGTCCAATGACCTATTATTCCTAAAAGGAAAGACGTTGACTGTCTAACTCCTTTAATGTTAAAGGGGTGATAGAATGATTATATAGGATATTTCACACTGTTCCTTATGTCTCCTAATGGTGTATCTAACATTGGTTGGGCTGAAAATGGCCTGGTTGATATTCTATTGGCCCTTATGCATCCCTGTGTTTTGGCCCTATTTGTAACAAGAGCTTTTCCAAATATGGTATGTTCATGAATATTTAGATGAGCTGCGCGCTGATTGGTTGAGTGAATTGCCATACGCACACATTATGATAGGTTGTAGAGTCCGGGCTCGGGTCGGGTATCCATGCCTTAATTGGTTGAGCGAATTCCCAATACACACACATTAGAGACGCGACAGAATCTCATATTCCCGACACTGCAATGTTTCGTTACCAAATTCACTTCTGAAACTTTTTTATGCGAGAAATCAACTATATAAAGCTCAGAAATGGGCCGTTTTACGAAAATTGATGGCTAATTGCAAATTTGGTAAGACGTGTCGGACTTTAGGAGCTCCACACAGTCTGACGAGAAAGCGGCCGCCTGCTGGGCTCCATACCCAGGGCAAAGTCACCCTTTGTGGATACTGCACTACGGGGCTCCGCTATATAACTAAATATATTTACAGTTTGAATTTCGTCACAGCACTGATATCACAGCTACCCCAAGGTCTTACAAAGCTAACCGTTGTGTCCGATTTGAATTTAAGGTATTTTTATGAACTCTGTCTTGTTACGCGGAGCAGCTAGCTAACTAGCTATATATCCCATTCAGTACAATTGGGAAATATCTCAGCTAGCTAGCTACACTTTCGGCATAACTATAGTATATTTACAGTTTGAATTTCGTCACGGCATGTATATTACAGGTTCCCCAAGGTCTTACAAAGCTTAGCTAACACTTGTCCAATTTCGGATTTCAATTGAATGCATTTTTGTGAATGTCAGAGTTAGGAGGAGGCTAGCTAGCGCTCATTGATGGACTCCAGCTCACCGCATCTCTATCAATGAGACTCGCGGACAAGAGGCGTTTATTTCCCCGATTGTTTCTTTAAATAACTCAACACACATACCCATTATAAGATTAACTGGAACCTGCGGGCTGCGGTAAGAGATTGCGGGCGTAACAAGCTCGCTGACCGTGCTCTCAGCTCTCACCGGAGATCTGCGTGACCTAGATTCAGAAGACTGCCTGATCTCAGGTCAGTTGTGTAGCCTATGTAAATGTTGGGGCATGACCGTTCTCTTAATACACCCACGGGCGTGACAAAGGTACAGGTCCTGAAATCCTTACGTAAGCATCTAGCTTTGTTGAGATTCGCCCGTTTTCAGCGGCAGTTTCAAAATATGAGATTTTCATAGTAAAGGGGTGTCAATGGGATTTTGAGCTTCTATGTATGTCCTATTTACCCACCGAACTGTCGTTACTCAACTATGACAGGGTAAAATCGGTTTTGCATTCTATCACCACTTTTAAAGGAGGCATGGCATGAAAATTTCACTTTGAGTTTTTTTTAACATTAATATGAGTTACCCCAGCCTGCCTGTGGTCCCCCAGTGGCTAGAAATGGCGATAGGTGTAAACCGAGCCCTGGGTATCCTGCTCTGCCTTTGAGAAAATGAAAGCTCAGATGGGCCGATCTGGAATCTTCTCCTTATGAGGTCATAAGGAGCAAGGTTACCTCCCCTTTCTCTGCTTTGCCCGCCCAGAGAATTTGGCCCACCCATGAGAGAGAGAGACATCATGGCTTTCAAACCAGCAAAGTGGCAGTTGGTCAAGGCACACCCCCACCGTCCACCTTGCCCCCAACCCCCTCTCCTCCTCAATAGCGTTCAAAGCTACAGACACAGAAATGGCACATACTAAGGAAAGCTCATTGTGGGACTGGCTCTAGTGGCTGTAATTCTGCACCAAGGCTGAATTTCGGGGGAAAGAGACTTCAGATACAGTATTAGGGGACCACTAAGGCCTATATAAAAGAGACTTCAGATACAGTATTAGGGGACCACTAAGGTCTATATAAAAGCCTCCAAAGAGCATCATGTCATGGGACCTTTAATAAGTGTGTAAAGAGATAGTAGAGAGAAAACCTAGACAGTAAAAATAATAATATGAACACCGTGTGAATATGTGCGCAGAAGCCATAACAATAGCTCAGCCCGAGCTCGTTCAAAACAACACTTGTTCCCCTATCAGCGGGAACGTGTGACTCGACAGACCTCACCAGTGTCAGCGTTGAGTACACGGAGCGCTGGGCCTTCTCCCAGCGCTCCTGCAGGGATTTAAGGTTCGGAAACAAAACGCCCCGGAGCCTAAAGCTTACTTCACTAACACGAACTTCAATGGTGCGATTGTGCAGCGAGACGAGCTTTACGACTGAGTGTTTTTTCTCTGACACGTCACCAAAGATGTATTTCAGTATACGCTTCGACTTCTACTGTATGTTTATACGAGGTGTTATTTTCCTGTGATATTTAATTTACTGCAGGATTCTTCCCATTGGACTGTGTTTTTATGCTTCCCTCTACTTTTCCTGGTTATGTAATTAGGAGGACGGCACAATGGACTACTGTCCCGTGTGTGTGTGTGTGTGTGTGTGTGTGTGTGTGTGTGTGTGTGTGTGTGTGTGTGTGTGTGTGTGTGTGTGTGTGCCTGCCTCTCAAACAGCTTGGACCCTTCTCCCTCCGTGCTAGCCATGTTCCCTGTTACAGTAAAACTGATGTAATGTTTTGGAACAGCTCTCCATCCCCCCCCCCCAATAAAAAAAAAACAGAGTCGTGTGATGGGGACAAGCGGTTTCTGCGGACGAGGACATGTTCAAGGGATTTCTCAGGAGCCTCGTCGTGTCCGTCCTTCACATTTAGCTATTTATCACAACTTGCAAAAGCGCAAATAGTCCTGGGGCAGCCCTCAGCCTAATTTTAGGGTTGGTAGTAGTAGATTCCATGCAGTTATGTCACTTGTTTTTCGCCCGTTGCTATTTTCCCTTCTTTTTTTCTTCTTCTTTTTTTTTAACCTCCCTCCCGGCTTCTTTAACCAAACCATTCAGCACTTATGAGAATATTGAATCATGTCACAGAAAGAAAAATCATTTTTGTGACCACTTTGCCAATTATGATCCCATGTGGAAAAGGCTTAATGGTTACCAGTGTCGCAGAAACCGGCAATTTCTGGTGATATGTGTTGCACTACGTTTTTTTTTTACACCCTCCTGACCAAAATCTCTGTGTTATGGAGCCCTGACATAAAGAGTCCTGATATAGAGTCCCGTCCTCTGCTGCCAACACTGCAATTTTTTCCACTGTGGTTTTTCTTTAAAACTTGACATAACTCCAAGGGCAAAGTAGAGTAGTTTGGCATTTTCAAGTGAACATTCTGCCATGCTGAGAAGGTTACATCATGCTGAGACAGGGGCAGCTTATTGCAACCGCACTGCACTCTTTGGCTTTACAAAAAAAAAAAAAATTAGAGTGATTGTGGCCACTGGGTGGCTAAACGTGGATGCTTCTCTGTGTCTGGAGCTCTGCTGTATCCTCTCTTTGAAAAGAGGAGACATAAAAGACCATGTTTGTCTATGATAAAAGTGGGATGTTAATGACAGCTGAATGGGCCTGACTGTACCTTGAAATCTTGTTCCAGCTCTGCTCAGCAGGTGGCGCCCCAGTCCTTCCCCAGTCAATTCTCATTTTTGCTCTCATGGGGGCAGTGTTGCTCTGCCGGACCACATGAAACCAACATTCCTGCAGTCTGGACTGAGATTGGGAAAAACAAGTTAGGGAGGAATTTAAGACTGGCTTTAAATGATTTAACCAAAGTAAATCCATTTGTGTGCTTAGAATGACTCAGCATCTTGTGCTTTTAGGAGTCATTTCTAATCGTAAGTCAAAGTCAACATTTTGAAGTTTTAGTGATGAGAGACAATATGTGTACGCCGTGTGAGTAGGCCCACAGTAGGCATTGACCTGTCAATTTCCCATGTGTAGTAGAGTCGAATGGGCTGCTGCCTGTTGCACTGTGGAAGTCGATTACGCAACCAGTGGATTCTAAAAATTGTACTGCACTCTGCCTGGACTCTTCTCTCCGCTCATACTTGTGGTCTCACCCCATCCACAGGGAGAGGGAGAGAGAGAGGGAGAGGCAGAGTTTCCTTCCATTACAAATAGGCCCTACATGTCAGCTTCCAAAGTGTGGTGGTCCAGAGGCTAGAGCAGGCGGCCTTGTCTCCTGTTAGGTCGTTGGTTCAAATCCCCCCCCCCAAAGGACTTGGGGAGTTAGGGGTGTCTGAGGAACCATTTCCCTTTCATTTAAATTCAGTCATTTCTCTTCCCCCAGCATGCTGCTTCATTAGAGGACTCAGGTGCGAATGTGCCTATGGTTAATTTGCTGGAGAACAGCTTTGCATGCATGGACGTCCCTTGATAGTTCTGCATTCTTTCTCAGCTAGAGTAAACCAAAAAAGCAAAACCAACTTCCACAAAATTGGTTGTGTGATTAAAAGAAGAAGAAAAGAAAAAAAAAAAGTTTTAGAGGGGTGTGAGGAGGAGGGGGTTAGTACTGGGGTTGGATTTCAAGGCGTGGTGTTAAAGAATAGGCGGCCAACCGGTGAATGGAAGTTTTTTTCGGAGAGGAGGGGAGGAGGCGGCTCCTCGCAAAACTTTGCACCGACTTCAGTTCGCCCCTCCCCGGCCACCGCCACGCATTTATACCCATGCAAAAAGGCTGGAGCTCACAGTGAAGCACTCTGGCTCAGCGCTTCTCGAGGGGAGGACATAAAACTACAACTCAACAATACAAACCTATCCCCTCTTTCTTTTTTTTTCTCTCTCTCTCTCTTCTCCGGACTTAAACTGCACATAAACTTTTAAAGTAACTTTTCCACAACCAAAACCAGTCGTGGCACAAACTAACGTTTCCGCACGTCGCGTTCTGGGATCCTGCTCGGTCCTCCATGAAAGAGGGAGTGCGGCAGCAAACTTGGGGAAAAGAGATGTCTGCGACTGTCTTGTCTGCGTTCTACGACATGGACATGCTTTACAAGGTAAACGTTTGATAATATGTGGATTTGTTTGCAACCGGGGCGAAGCACTTTGACGTGACGATGGCTGAGTTTAGCGTTCTTCAACTTCAGTGGAGTTAGCTAGCATAATGTGTTGAGCTGCAACAAGTTGTCACGTTGCAGACAAACAAAGTCTTAAACATGCCATGTGGTCAAAATAGTTTCATAATTAGTGCTTGAAGTGCATTGACATTGATCGTTCTTTCCTTTCCTTCAGCAGGATAAAAGCATGAACATGAACGCCCTCCACATCAACAGCATGCTGGACAAGAAAGCGGTGGGGGCTCCGGTCACGACTCCGGGCTCCAGTGGCCCCTTCACACCGGGATTTTTCCGCAGAAACTCAACCAGCAACGTGGAGGCGATGAACAACGGCAACAAATACTCGATGGGCTCCTACAGCAGCCTGAAGGAGAACACACCGAGCAGCAGCAGCAGCAGCAGCAGCAACAGCAGCGCCACGGCCCTTATGAACAAGGAGAACAAGTTCCGCGACCGCGCTTACAGCGACAACGGAGACCGGGGCGTGCTGCAGCAGAAACCAGGCTCTCAGATTAACTCCACCCGCTACAAGACCGAGCTGTGCCGGCCCTTCGAGGAGAACGGGTCGTGCAAGTATGGGGAGAAATGTCAGTTCGCTCACGGCTACCACGAGTTGAGGAGCTTGTCCCGCCACCCTAAATACAAAACTGAGCCGTGCCGCACCTTCCACACCATTGGTTTCTGTCCCTACGGTCCCCGGTGTCACTTTATCCACAACGCCGACGAGCGCCGGCCCGCTCCGGCCGCCAACGCTAACATGCAGGCAGGGGAGTCCAGGTCGGCTCGCGAGCTGTGCGGGTACGGCCAGAGGGATGTCCTGCCGCAGCAGCAGCAGCTCGGCTACACCCAGAGGGACAGACCAAAGCTACACCACAGCCTCAGCTTCTCCGGCTTCTCCAGCCACCACGGACTCGAGTCTCCCCTGCTCGACAGTCCCATGTCCCGGACCCCACCACCTCCCAACACCGCTTCGTCCTGTACCTCCACCTCCAGCTTCTACGACGAGGTGCTTTCTCCCAACTCCATGTCATGCATCAACAGTGCCTTCTGTTTCCCCGGACAGGACTTAAAAGCCTTACTTGCTCCCCTGGCTGTGCACACCCCCAGCGGCTACACCAACAACCACTCCACCGGTGCCTACTACGGGAACATGCAGAGCAGCGTGTGCCCGCCCTCCCCTCCGACCTACAATATGAGCCACTTGCAGGCGCTGCGCCGCCTCAGCGAGTCACCGGTGTTCGAGCCACCTCCCAGCCCGCCGGACTCGCTCTCTGACCGCGAGAGCTATGCGAGCGGGTCCCTCAGCTCTTCCGGGAGCCTCAGCGGCTCCGAGTCCCCGAGTCTGGACGCTGGAAGACGTTTGCCAATCTTCAGCAGGCTGTCGATTTCAGATGACTAATCATGTTTTGTTCTCATATGGATTTATGGACTGGTAAGGCAGGGTGGTTAAGGAGCCCAGGCCAGGGGGTGTCAGTGAGTGAGGTAGACTGTCCTTCAAGCAGAGGATCCTGGTTTTGCCCCCCCCCCCCCATCCCATTTCAGCAACAACCACCCTGCCGAAGTGCCTTCCAGTAAGACATTGAATCCCTACCAGCTCCAGTGGTGCTGACCCTGCTCTGACCTCCCTGGAGGGGGGCAAGAGAAGATTTCACCCACAACAGGGATCAATAAAGCTTCAAACAGTTTAAAAAGTGTCCTTGACCTGGCATTAATTTAGTATATATTTTTTTTTCCTTGTATGTAATATAGCTGTATTAAACTTAAGATAGCAAACAGAAGGCATTCCATCAGTGCCTTGCCCGAGGGCCCATGGCAGCCCCCTCTCCCTTTTGCTCTATC
The DNA here is from genome assembly GCF_010015445.1 of Perca fluviatilis. Lineage (NCBI taxonomy): Eukaryota > Metazoa > Chordata > Actinopteri > Perciformes > Percidae > Perca > Perca fluviatilis. Next base: position 26,292,706 of record NC_053130.1, on the reverse strand, counting down.
AGACAAGCCACACTTTTCCTAGGATTAGATGTGTGGGTAACATGACTTGACAAGAAGAAGAGACTCTAAGCAGTTTTCAGATTTCCTCCCATCCTGCCAAGAATATGCCTTGACTCAAAGTAACTTTTTTTTTTTTCTTTATCAAAGTGTGTGTGTGTGGTTTTCTTTTTTTTTTTTTTTTTTTTTTTTTTTTTCTTCTTTTTTTCTGAAAGCTTCAACTTCCATTCCAGATTTGTCTTCTCCCAGCGCCACCCAGTGGTTTATTTGGTTAGTCTAGTTTGTTGCTTGGATAAAAAGCGCTCTTGAGTTGGGTTTGTTTGGGGAAATCACTGCTGATGGTTGAATATATATTTTTTTAGCTGTTTTTTTTTTTTTTTGAGTGATTTGCATAGCTGTGCATAACTGGCTATGGACTATTTAACTTATTTATTATCTTGTGAAAAAAAGTATAGGCTACATTGGTAATTTGTGTCCATACTGTATTTATCAAGTATGATGAAGCAATAGATCTATATTCTTTTATGTTTAAATTATGATCGCCATTATTAATCTGCATAAAGTGGAGTGTATGTTCTTTTCACAGTAATATATATATTTTGTTTTTTTTTCTCCTTGTTTGTAACTTCACTTGGTTATTTTTATTGTAAATGAGTTAAAAAAAAAAAAAAAACTTAATTTAAGAGAACGTATGTGATATTTATTTCATTAATTTTGTTTCCTTGTTTACGTTTATTAAAAAAAAGTTTGCGTGATTGCTGTTTGCTCCCGAGGTTGTGTCAGTGCTGTAGAAGGCTTTTCATTTTTTTTTTTTTGAGGAGGATCCCTATTTAGGTGTTTCTGTAGAATGTATAAACATGTGGTTGTACAGACCGTCCAAACCTACTTCTTTTGTTGATCTAGATCAGACTTCAGTGACAAAGAACCCAAGTCAATAAATTAACCAAAAAAGTATTTCTGTTTTCTCTCTGTTTGCACGAGGTCACACTGTGATTCCAGCCACGTGCTAAAGAATGTAGCAATCCCTTGTGCCCCAGTATTATTGTGTAGTGCCTATGGGGTTCAATCTTTTGACATGCCTTAAAATTAACCAAATAAAGTATTTTTCAATGGCATCTTTTATACACATTGTTGAACTGAATGTAGTGTTGGATTCTGAAACTTATTTTATTTTTTTTTAAAAAGGTTGTTACCACTCAGACACTCTGATTAAAAACAACCGTAATCTTTCTAAATCCCCATTCCTCTTATTTTCATTTCCTTTTTTTTTTTTTTATTTTTTTTTTTATATTATATCTTGAAATCTAGTCTGAGTTGAGTTTGCTGGAGAGGGAAGTGGATGAACCTGTTTGGTTTGTACATAGTAGGTACAGGGGGATGCGCACTATGTACTTTTGACTACTTTATCAGAAGTAAAGCTTTTTGAATGTAACAAAAAAAAGAAAACGGACAAAAAGACAACGATAGTTGTAATATTTTTTTTTGGGGGGGGGGGGTGAGTCAGTTCACTACAAATTGAGTGTGAGACTGTTAACTTTGTACTGTACATTTTTTTTTTTTGTAGTTCTCCCAATAAAAATCATCTTGGAAAAAAAAGCTCCACACTGATTTCTTTGCATTTGAATGGAACGATGCAATAGGCCATGGGACATGGGGATAGACATGAACTGCTGACATCCAGGAGCAGAGCTGCAGAAAGTGGGACAGCTCACACTTCTCATCTTGCTCACAGAAATGCATCAGATGTTACAGCACAACTCTTGTATTCCTCCGCCAGTGTGTGTGGAGGGGGTGGGGAGCCTGGAGGCAGGAGGGACGGAGTCTGTCCTGGGCACAGTAGAGCCCCAGCTGCCTTGTGCTACCACTTTCTGTGGGACACTCAGGCAGGGGGGTGGGGGGGGGGTTCTCCTTAGTATACAGTAAAAAGCACTGGCCTGTTAGTTTCCAGAGAAAGGCATGTCCCTGAATGCCATCTCCTGTCAAACAAAAAGGGTTGATAAACTGATCTGTAGGTGGGCTCTGGTACAGAAACAATCAGATTCTGTTCATTATGAACATGAAAAGGCAACGCCACAAAAAAGAAAAAAAGCCCTGAATAAACTGTATGTAATCTTACATAATCTGTAATGTTCTGTTATAAACAGAGGCCGATGAGCGATATGTCTGCACCACCTGGGGAATGAAGTCTGGAATTTTAAAATGGAAAATGTTTAGGAGCCCAGATCCTCAGGAAAGCCCGTCGAATGTGTCGGGGACTCAGTGTGTCTGGATCCTTGCCATCAGGATAAGATTTTAATCTTTTAATACACTGTGTGTTATTTTTTATTTTTTTTCTGATATAACGTACACTGGCACTCACCAAACATCCCTCGTTCCTCAGAGAGCAGCCACCTGAAGTATATATGAAGATTAACCAGTGGTGGAAGACAAAGTCTGATCCTTTAATTTAGGAAAAGCCCCTACACTATACTAGAATGTAAAATATGAGTCATGCATTCAAAATCTTGCCTATATAAGTAAAAGTACATCAGTATCATTAGCTAAATGTAATTAAAGTATCACAAGCAAAAGTATTTGACCGACATAGGTTCGTTATATTAGATTGGTAACACAGAGGCGTTTTATTGTTGTAGCTGGTCAAGGTAAAGCTACTTTGATCTTCTTTATATAAAGTTAGGTAGTTTAGTCCAGTGGTTCCCACTGTAAGATGATTAACAGGGGAGGAAAAAAGAAAGCAACAATTTATGTTTACACAAACTTGTATTGTATTTTCTGGACTTTTTGTGCGTGAACTATTAGATATTTTGACCTCTGTGGGCATCAAATTGTTATTTTTAGGATACTATCTGATGTCTCTTTGGTGGATCTGCATACAACTCGTGGCAAAGCGTTTGGAATCCTTAAGGTTACATTTTAAACAACCTTTGTAAGTTTACCATGTATGTTTTTAACGTCAAGTCCTAATTTGAAAAGTCAGACTGCTGCTGTCACTATATGTAATGGAGTAAAAAGTACAATATTTCCCTCTGACATGTAGTGGAGAAGAAATGTAAAGCAGCAGAAAATGGAAATATGCAAACTGTACAAGTACAAGTACATCAACATTCTACTTAAGTACAGTTCTTGAGTAAATGTACTTTCCACCACTGAAAACTAATCTCCGTCCAGTGGTGGAAGAAGTATTCAGATCCTTTCTTTAATCAATAGAAGTACTAACATTATAAAAATACTCTGTAAAGTCCTGCAATATGAAGACAAGAAAAAAAAACGGACAAAAAGGCTGAGTAAAAGTATGTAAGTATCATCAGGAAAATGTACTTAAAGTATAAAAGTACTCAATGCAGAGAAATCCTCACATTTTAGAAACTGGAAAAAACAGTTCTGTCAATCAACTGTTTAACGGTCTAATCATTTCAGCTGGACTTGTAGGCCGATATATTGTTGGGTAGTTTCATTTATAATAAAACATATTTTATAGAGGCTACTACATGTGTGTTTTGTCAGGCGGTATTTAACTCCTAATAAGACTGTAGCGACATGCCTATAGGTAGCAGTATACAGCGCTATGTGTACGACTTCTTAATTTGGTTACAACAACGACAAAAGTGCTTAAAATTGTGGAAAACCACAATGTTTACTACGTGTGATGCACGACGTAGCCATCTTTGAAAGTGAACTCAGGGTCCTCTGAGTTCAGACGACTTGACGAATCGTAAATACGACCTCGGGGGCGTTCTTTTTGCAACTTCCGGGTCGTAACTCCGGAAAACGACTAGTAGATCGACTTCGATGGACAAAAAGAACGCACCATAAGTCTTCTGGTAGCTGTGCCAAGAGAAATCTCAATCATTCCCAATTTTACAGAGACGAAGAGTGTAGGTATATGTAAGGAGATAACATAGGCACAGGCTAATTATTGCTAACTAAAATGCTAGTTAACATTAGTAATTAAACAGCTAATGTAAGTCGAAACTGCCTGCGAGCTTCTCCTGTACTATACGGTAATTCCTCTACTGTGCGACAGTAAGTCACTTGGTTATGACACAATCGTTAGCCTATTTTTACAAAAACGTTTGCTACGGAGCCATAACGTGAGATACAAGGTAGTGGAGCCTTTTATACATTGTCGTGTTTCTTTAGAAATAAACAACGGACAAATAGAGTCTTTAAACGCTTCAGATGTAAAGTTATTCACTGTCAAAGTGACGCCAAAATGAATGGCAGTCAATGGAATGCTAACGGCGGGTGAGTGCTTGTTAGCATCAAAATGGCGCCATAGGAGCTATGGGTTGTTGACAGATGCTTACCCCCTTGGTGTAAACAGGAAGCAGGTTGTCTAACGGTTGAAAACCATGGATGTACAGTATAAGTTCAAAAATACAGAAAATACTTTGGAGAAAGAACAACAATAGAGAAAATTAAGAGCAGGGATGTATTAGCTTGGACCAACGACGAGGTGGAACTGTTAATGAAAGGTATGTAAGCCTAACCTTACCTAACCGATAACGTTTGACTGCTCTTCGTTTCCAAATGTCTTTTTGTGTCCGTAGTCCGAGTAATTGCTCACCGGCGGCATGACAAATCAATGAGATTCAACACCATCCGAATGAGCCCGTATATGCTGCTTCACTAATTAACCTCTCACAGTAATCCATCAGATAGCTGTTATTGAGAGCGATATCTCTGTGCATTGGGAGGTCAGACAGGCCGAGATGGATGTGTCAGTCTGGGAACTGAACACCAGACATTTAACCCATAACTGATTAACTCTGTAGCTGTAAATGTGTATCTACTATCAGTCCCTTGAGCAGGTACAGCTGGGACGGAGGTGCTGCCTGTAGCAGGGCAACAACACAGCCATCCCCCTGCTCTGACTTGTGTGTCATATTCAGTCACGTCTAGACCAAATAAAAGCTCTGGCCTACATGTTAGTGTTGTTGTGTGATTTCCAGGGTGTGTGTGTGGGGCTTTCAAAGAGGAACTGTTTTTTTTTGTTTTTTTGCAGGCTATTCTGCGAAGTTATCGGTGGTAGCAAAGGCATTAAGAAAATAAAAGGCCCAGGAGTCATGGAGTGCCTGGAGTTCACGCCAAGATAAGGCAGGCTGATAAGGGCCCGGCAAATATTTACTGTGTCCTCAGGGTTTCATAATGAAGTGTTTATCAGAGCAGAGCCAAAGTGCTTCACAATGCGCCGGGCCCTGCCAAGTAGGATCCATGTACCTGTGACTCAGTGTGTGTGTGTGTGTGTGTGTGTGTGTGTGTGTGTGTGTGTGTGTGTGTGGGAACACGAGTGAGTGTGGCGCGGCGTGTCAATCAACAAACCGACATAATGTATTAAATGTTTAACGTTCATATGTTGATAAAAGACATGTCTATAAAACGTTACCAATATAAGGATGTGTATGTAGTGGTTTCCGTGTGTTGTGTGTGTGTGTGTGTGTGTGTGTGTGTGTGTGTGTGTGCATGCAGGGGTCTCGCTGGTTAATGGATCTGGAGCTCCTACAATGAGAGGAAACACTCTCTGACTTGTGATTAGGGCAGGAAGAGTCCCACTTCCCGGCCACCACCCATTTCCACCTCTTCTTCGTCCTGCTGTTTTTCCTCCTCCTTCAGTTTCCCTTCTCCTCTGTAGTGGCGGCTTCTAGAAGTTACTATTTGTGTTCCATTGCTGCAATGGGAAGCTCGGCTCGTCCTGGTATTGTTTTGGCACGCTAAGCCCAGACCCGGGGGTCAAGTAGTAATAGCACATGCTTTTTTGACTTTGTTTTAGCCTACATGGGTGCCAGATGGGTGGCGTTTCGCCAAATAGAGCGCCAGTTGTTAATCATTTTTTTGTCACAAACCACCCAATTAAAGATAAGACCCCAGGCTTTGTTTGTATTGATTGAGTAATGATGTAGAAGATTACTGAGATTTAAGGGAAATCGGCCTATTTTTAATTAGGTATAATTGCTACTTATAATTAAGGTGTAGACAATTTATCATTTTTAGCAAGGAACTAAAGACCCCTCCTGTTTCCAGGGCCCTGAGCCACTGGTGTCATAAATCACTGAAAAGTCCCGTCTTTAAGCTTATCTGTGATTCACAACTTTATGTGACACTGTTCTGGCTTCACGATAAAACACTGTGTGTGTGTGTGTGTGTGTGTGTGTTTTGCCACCCAACTGACACTACTTCAAGGTTCAAACAAGCATGTACAGCTGTTAGACATTCTGGCAGCATTCAATTAAAATGATTCCAATGTCGACTTAGAAGCTTATTTGATTACTGTTGTAACAGGTATTTAGAGGCAGGTAATATCTGAGTCTTTGGCTTTGAGAGGCAGGAGTCCTGTGAGACCTGATGATGAATAATGACGACGTCTTAAGACTTGTATATTGACAATAGATCAATTGACTACATGCGATGTGAAAGCTTTTGCTTGTATTGATGAACCCACTGAGAATCATCATCTCTAGAGGGGGTTTAACGTCTTTTTAGCGCATTTGTTTTTCCTTTGTGGCCTGCAGCTTTACTGGTTCTGTCTCCCCACTCTCATTAACCTGGTTTTCAACAGCAGTGGACAGCTGTTTTCCAGTGACAAAACTCTCATAAAGTCACTGTACGCTAGTGACCCAGCACCAAAGGGCAGACAGGCACAGTTAGCGCCTAGCTGGTGAACACAGTGGAGCATTCAGCAGCTAAAGAGACAGATAGTTCCCTCAGGTGTTGGTGGAGACCAAAACAGAGAAAACGTTAGAGGGAATATTGGACTTATATTCATGTACGTGTATGTCTACGCTGTATACAGCGTAGACATACACGTACAGATAACACGCCACTTGGGCGTGTATGTTTTTTGCGAAGTCATGATGTCATGTTGCAAATGAAAGCTAATGTCGCTCTTGTTGTGGCTGTATAAGCAACTGCTTACCAGAACGTTCACCATAACTATAACATGTATTTGGTTATAATATGTCAATGTTGCGTTTACAACTTGTGCTGTCCCCTAGTGGCCAGAAAATCTATTCATGTATGTTTTTAAACAACTGAATAAAGAGAATCTTAGGAAATAAAGGGAAATTGAACGTGCTGTTATAATGCATGTGCCACTTGTGGCCACAGTGGCTGCTGTTCTGCAATAGCTACTGTACGAGTCTTGATTTATGTTTAATTCACAAGAAAAAATATCCAGTTCCAGAATATATAAGAATGATGTTTTTGTTGTTATGTCTCCTCATACAGACAGTTCTCACCATTCAGTAAGTGAAAAAAATGGCAAAAACGACGACATATCTGCGATCTTGGTATAGAAAATCTAATCAAATTGGTCAATAGCATAAGGGTACATTTTGTCTTTCCTATGAGTGGAAACTATGATGGGAGTGATCGACATTTGCCGACGATAATAAAATCCATGTCTCTTTGCCTAAGCCTCAACACTTTTACAAAGTTATGAGCACTGGTGCACTGGAGACTCAATTACTCACCTTTTTAGCCAGGCGCAAATATTTCTGATGTAACTTCATTTCATATATCATAAGTATGAAACTCTCAGTTCACCTCCTTCATAAGTGAGGAGCTGAAAACATAATCTTGACTTTTTTTTTTCAGGAAGCAGCCTCTGGTCCCACAGTCAGCCTCTGGTCCCCCCCCCCCTCCTCCCCCCCCACCCCCCCTCCCCCCCTTCCCCAGCTGCCGCAAGCTAAGCTAAGGTAAGCCACAGTGCACAGATGCTGAATAAGGTAATGTTGTTTGCCCAGTGGATTTGAAGTCCGGTGATGGTCAGAGGCGATGGGGGGAGTAGGGGGGAGGAGATGTGCGGGGCGGAGGGACTTGGACGAGTCAGGTCACGTTCGTCCGCCGCTGCTTCGGTCCGCCACACTCCTCTCTCCCTGCCGAGCTGTAAATATTTACAGAGCATCTTGCGAGACGTGTGTGTGTGTCTGTGTGTGTGTGTGTGTGTGTCAGATGAGGCACTTCCCTTGGTCTCTCCACAGTTTACTAACACTGGCCCCTGGCTCTTGTTCAGGCCCCGGCTCCGAGCTGCATCTATGAATCAACCAGTGAGAGCCGGCGATCAGAAAGGCACCTCACTCTACCTTCCCTGACCCCTCTGCAAATGGCCGAGAGAGAAAGATGGGAGAAGGGTTTGTTTGCATCGCCCCACCCTGTATACGAGCCTGCGGCGCTGACATCACGTCTCTGCGGGCGGAACGTTCTCATAAAACATGTTTTCTTTACTCCTTTCCCAATGTAAACAATACGGAGGGTGTAAATACCATTAAGTCCCCGGGCCAGGCTGGTTTTAGGCATGCACCTCTGTATAAGGATGTTTCCAGATTCATGCAGCCCAGACTAAGCACATGGGCGGAAGTTTCACTGTGGTATGGTTATTGAGGTACACACACATGCTAACCTGGACTGGGTCTAATTCTGTCTCTGGCTGCTTTATTTCAGAGGTCAGAATATTCTTGGCTGCCCTTTTAATCTGCTACAGAGACCACGACAAACTTACAATAAAAGATAAGGCACTGTTACAAAAACCTCCCAAATCCATGCATGAAAAGGCAAATTATCCCTTGACAAATTAAGGTGGTAAAAATAACATAATAAACAATGGCTTTATCATCTCTTGTTCTCTCAAATCCACTTAAAACATAAATATGTCAATTTTCTCCCATTACTTTATCGAAGATGCTACAGAAAGGCGTCAAATTAAAGTAAAAAACTGGATAAATGAGTTAAGAAGCATAATAAATGCTTCCATACAGGGCTAACTAATAAAAAAGGGTAGGTGCTCATACCAGACCAAGTGAGACTGTAGCTGCACTGAACCCAGCGATGGTGTAATGTGTAACTGTATGTACAGCATTCTATGTTCGATCATGTTCAATGTGAACTTTACTTTACTAACACCCCTCACAGTGTTGTCAGCTGCACCCTGTTCCTCTCAGCCCAAAGGCAGCCTCACAGCACTTCCTGTGTGAATGATACTGCGTGTGCGGGACAGAGGGGGCAGCTGACAGCACTGGGGTAACAAGCTTACTAACACCCCTCACAGTGTTGTCAGCTGCACCCCGTTCCCTATACGCAAACAAAGTCATATCATAAATTATAGGGAACCTAGCAACAGCGATGATGAGCTTTTCCTCCATTTTCTTGGAACTAATGTTTTGGTAGGAACGAAAGTATACATCGTATGTTTCTCTGGAATCAGCCAGCGCGAAGGACGTCTATATTCCGATTGGTTGCTGGTCGTTTGCCGCTGAACCTTTTCATAGCTCACAGTGTTTCCTCTGTGTTGATAGCATAGTGGCGGTGCGCCACGGTAAAATTTCCAGCGCCATGGTATCAGAAATAGGGCAAACACACAACAGGGTTTCCGCTCTCTCTCTCCCCCCTAGGGTGAGCCATTGACATGGACCAACAGAGCCCGTTGCTCTGGACGGAGACCAGTGAAGGCTATTAGAAGCACTTTTCCGGTGATCACTTGCTTTACTGCGCAGCCTCCAACTGAGAGAGACAACGTTAATGTGACGTGAGCAACGTGTCTGAAAGTTGTAAGTCTTCTGGTAGCTGTACCAAGAGAAATCTCAATCATTCCCAATCTTACAGAGACGAAGAGTGTAGGTATATGTAAGGAGATAACATGGGCACAGGCTAATTTTTGATCACTAACATGCTAGTTAACATTAGTAATTAAACCTAAACAGCTAACGTAAGTCCAAACTGCCTGCGAGCTTCTCCTGTACTATATGGTAATTCCTCTACTGTGCGACAGTAAGTCACTTGGTTATGACACAATCGTTAGCCTATTTTTATAAAAACGTCTGCTACAGAGCCATAACGTGAGGTACAAGGTAATGGAGCCTTTTATACATTGTCGTGTTTCTTTAGAAATAAACACTGGACAAATAGAGTTTTTAAACGCTTCAGATGTAAAGTTATTTGCTGTCAAAGTGGCGCTAAAATGTATGCTAGTCAGTGGAATGCTAACGGGAGGTGATCTCTTTGTTGCGTCAAAATGGCGCTATAGGAGGTTCGAGTTCTGAAGCGAAGCTTACCCCCTTCGGGTGAGCAGGGCAACTGGAACAGTGACAGGACGTCATCACTCGCGAAGTCATGGCAACCAAATAAACAACAGGGCGAGTACTAGCTAGCTACTTTACTCAATAAGTGATAAACAGCGACGAAAGCAGCGACATGAAATCCGCACTCACGCGGGTCCCGTGAAATTTGACAGCTATAGTTAATTGGAAAATAGTGTTGGGCACGCTGACTTTGATTAATTTACCGTTTATCAGACCCCAGATGAGACAAGAAGCTAATGTTAGCTAACGCTGCGGTGACGGTCCCTCTGCCTCTGACTCCCGTTGCAGGAGAACGCTGTATTCCTCTGACACGCTGTATTAACGTTACTGTTTTAAAACCGTTTTCCAGGTTAGTGGGGGTGCATACCGCTCAAAACCAACATGAAAAACGTAGCTAGTAATGTTCACTCAGTGTTTAGTTTTGTTGTTAAACTGTGTGTAAAATGAGCGGTGACGTTAAATCACCCTACGGTACCGTCTATTTGCTGGATGGTTTCAAGGTAACGGTCCGCAGCTAGCATTAGCCATCGCTGAAAAAAATTCTAGAGGAAACACTAGCTCATTACCATAAAGTTGACCAAACTTCAACTTTCTGCTTGGCGATCTGGTCGCTCAACACGCCCCAAAACGCGAGAGAAGCCGGCTTCCATTGGAAATGAATGACTTCCTGTAACTTTGAAGCTCAAGTCGGCGGCGGTGTGTACGTACGGTAAGAGAACGGATGTGTTATTTAGTCTTTCAAAAGTTGCGTACTCTCACTTCGAATGCTAACACATAGTGTGTCAGTAGCACAAGAGTCCTAAAATCAGCACTACTAGCTAACATTAGCCACCATAAGCTAGTGGTCAAACCAGACCAACTGTAGCAGCCAAACCCCAGAGCGTACTAAATTGAGCAAGGGTGCGTACAGTATGTCATTTCTTCTTTAAAACATACATAGTCTCACATTAAGTCAAAGAGTTTACACCTTTATGAAAAGTGTAATGTTGGCCAGTAACCAGCAAACGTCTGCAGTAGCTTGTCAGCTAGCAGCTTTAAAAGCAGATCTGATTAGCAAACAGTTCAAGTACCCGAGAGGAACCTGGAATAACGATCCCTATATCTCTGTGCTATGTGTGTCACTCACTCTACCTGCTCCGCTTTTGCAGCCCAGCATAAGCCCGGTCTAAAACTCACACGAGGTGAGGAGGAAGAGAGGGAGGACAGGCGTGAAAGTCTCATGCCTGGGTATTTGAGAGACCCAGCTGTAAAATTTAACATGTCCTATCTAGTTTAGTAAGGAGCTTTACTTAGACCAGGCGCGGTGCTAAAAACACGCGATTGGCAGCCGAGCTCGGGCGCGATAAGGAAGGATCTGCGAGGCGAGAGGGTGGCACCGCTGTAGAAGTGAACGCTGTGTTGACACTGCGTGCGTTTGGCCTACTTTTTAGTTTCTGGCCAATGGCGTTAAAGGCAGAGAGAGCCACACGCGAAATCTCAATCGGAATGAATGAAGCTGCACGGTCAGCACTGCGGTTCTTTTGAGAGCAGAGAGTGAGAGAAAAAGGAGTAAAATTATGGAGTGTGGCAATAAGTGGGGAGATTGACATGAACATATTTAATGGGTGTTTATTTGGAGAGCACCTTGGCAATGAGCATGTGCCTGACTTCTTTCGTTTGCCTTTTTACTCGGTAAACACTTTTCAGCATGGAAGAGAATCCCTGAGGTCAGTGTGTGTAGGTTTGTGCGAGTCCGTCTGTCTGTCCGTGTGTGTGTGTGTGTGTGTGTGTGTGTTTATGAGTCAATGTGAATGTCCGTGTACCCGTGCAACACCGGGTAATTACATATAATCATCCAAAATGTTTATACTGTACAAATAGCCTAACTATGCTGAGTGAGTGAGTGGCTGCGTGGGACTGGTATAGCTGGCGTTGTGAATGAGCCGGGCCACTCAGTGATTACCCAGGCTCAGGTCCAACCTCAGATTGTCATGCAGCTAAACAGAGGGCCTGCTTCTCTGCACTCTTTATGACCACCATATCCATACGGCACTATACACCATATCATAAAGACATACTGTATAACGTAGCCATCATCGGTCCTTATGGCCATGCTTACAGTAGAGGCCAGGGGAAGTGCGCCCTTTCAAGGTTTAACCCCAGAACTGTTTTTTTTTTTTCTCCAATTAGTCCAGTCACATTTTTAAACTAATCTGGTTGTGTAACACGTGCTCCTTATTAAACCGGCTCTGATGCACACCTGCCAAATAAGAATCATGTTATGTACAGTATGCCAGCGTCATTGTATGGCTCTCATTTAGCATTTCATTGCTAAGCAGTGCCTGATGAATCATTTCCTGTCTGAAACATTATGGTTTGCATTATTTCTGTGTAACCACAGAACATTATACTGTTCTCGGATTGTACTTGGAAAGGTTTTGGACTTCTAATTCTTTCTTTTTTTTTTGTATTTTTTTTTTCTTAGCCACACAAGCAGCATAGCTCTAGGAAAGGCAATGTTGGTCCACCACTTTGGTCCAGACTAAAATATCTCAGCAACTATTGGATGGATTACATTTGTTGCGGATACAATGGACCCCAGAGGATGAATCCTAATGACCTTGGTGGTCATCTCCATGGACTGACACAACATTTTCAGCTGTAATTGGTACCCAGAGGTACCAGATATGGTACAGATATTTGATGGTGTCCTGAGTATAAACTGTAATAACATATAACATTGGTTTATTTGTTTAGACTCAGCTGTATTTTGTATTTAGTGATAATTTGCTAACTTGCCAAACTGGGATGATGAACATGGTAAATATTATGCCTAAACATCTGGCTGGCTGTAGACCCTTTGTTTCCTGGCAACGAGCTATTAGTGTCAATGTCAACCATTTATATAGAGTCAGGGCACTCTGAACCTTTGTATGATTATCATATGTATCTATAATCTTCTTGCATGTTGATGTTATGCATCACCTGGTATCCATTAGGCAGAATAAATACATTCTGAATGCTCATTAGTAAATCTGAAAAAAATAAAAAAGAAGGTGTCTCTGGCTCGCGGAGGTAGAGAGTTCAGAGTGCCTTTGAGGGTTGACCTGCATCTGGCAGAGAGTTTAAAGGGGGCTAAGGGTCGCCTAGTCCCGGATGTGGTGCTTGTAAGGCCATGTGTATCTCTATATGTGTGTGTGTGTATGTGTGTGTGCTAACAAAGGAGGAGGGGTGTCGGTTAGTACTTCTCGGTCTAGTTGCAGTGCTCTTACTCACGTCCATATTTCATATCTGCGGCTTTCAAACAAAAGCCGTATGTTGATACAATCTGCTGGCCAGCCAGAGGAAATGAGTGTTTGTGTGCTCACTAATGATGTTTCTATTTCTCTTTCTAATGCGATCCAGTTTTTTCCACTGAGCTCATTCGATTACCCCCATTTCATTTCTCAACATAACCACACATCTCTTCTTCTTTGGGAAGAGAGTTTCATCACTGCTTCTTTATTTCCTTGGTCCCGTGGAAACCTTCAGAAACCAGTTGTGTTTATTTGTCCTCCACCTGTATTGTGTCCCAATGTAAATGTGTAAATACCATTAAATAAACTAGTCGCTTTTCGGCGAAAATCGCTGTTTTGAATGGGAAAATGTCATCCACGTGAATCGTGTAGATCTGAAGATTTTTTATTTTGGGGGGAGGGGGGGTCTGAGAACCAGTGCTAATACGGCACCGGTGCCTTAACGACCGCTATCTACTGGAACGAATAACAACGCGGATTTCGGTGCCTTATTTAGGTGCCACTTAAATGACTGCGCTTTTCTTTGATGCTCCCCGAAAACAGACGTCAGAGGCAACTGAAACATCGCCGCACGGGACGCTAGTTAACTGTACAGTTGGCAGCAGGTAACGTTAGCCTACCGTTAGCTAGCAGCTGGAGTAAACACGGTTAGAATGCTGACAGCTAAACGGTGTAAAAGTGTGTCTGTATTTCAATAAACACCAGACTGTAGCGGCCGTTGTCTGAAAAACAGAAGAGAAGCCCTTCTGAGTTTGCAGGTATGTGTATAAGGATGTGTGCAGATTCATGCAGCCCAGACTGAGCACGTGGACGGACGTTTCACTGTGGTATGGTTGTTGTATTCTCACTTTAAATGCTAACATAATTTAAGCAAGGAAGTAACCGTCTCTAGTGCGTCTTCTCTACGGAAATAGTGCCAATCATCTGGGTCATTTTCATATGGGGCATATAGTTGAACTTTTTTTGGCTTCATGCGCCACTGAGCAACTCTCATAGGAGCGAATGAAGCACAATATCAACTGACATGATAAGGTCCTCTAGGGTGGTTCCTGTCATAATGTAGTTCGACTTTGAAATAGTTAATTGCATAGTGCATTAAGGGTGGACAATTTATTTTTATTTTCGCCCGGGGCTCCATTGCAGGTTAATCTATCCATGGCAGTTGAATATCGTTACAAAAAAAAAAGTGTATCTGTATTGGCCATTGGAAATGGCCATGTATGTATGTATTGGCCATTGGAAATACAACAACTGTGCATCCGTGTGCAGGAAAAGCAAACCTGCGGTGGCCTCACGCCGGAGGTCTCGCCTGTGTTTGTACGCCGACGGAACTGATAATTGGCAGCCTCTGCCATTTTCACAAATTCACTGTTAGGAGTCTTACTGTATTAGATCTCATCAACCCCCCTGTGCCCATCACAGCCCACCCTCTCCATCTGTCCTCTGCCGGTGTGCTGCAGGCGGACACAGGTCCTGGAGCTGCGGCAGCCGGCCGGTCCTCCCATCAATGCCTCCTTTAAGGGTCAGTGGAGCAGGGCTGCAGCACAGACCACCTTTATCCAGCCCTCTCAGGACACTCATTCATAAACCAGAGAGGGGGAGCTATCTGCAGCAGCAACACACACACACACACACACACACACACACACACACACACACACACACACACACACACACACACACACACACACACACACACACACACACACTCTGAGCAAAGCCTGTATATGTGTGTGCTTGCTTACTCAAACACCATCGGGGAGTGAGAAAACACACTTCCTGCACTCATTCGCAAACTCCGTATGTGCATCTGTGTCTGTGTGTGTGTTTTTCATCTGGGGCTATGCATACACACACACCTCTGTTTACTGTAAATAAAGATAGATTTCATTTTATAAACAAATTCATGTTTATTTGAATGATCAATCTCAAACTTGTGCTTGTGTGTAGCCATTGAGGAGTTTATTTTTATTTTTATTTTTTGATAAACTCCATGCGGCCGCTTCTCTAAAATGACATGGCAGATAGAGATGACTGTTTCCCATGAAGTTTACCCGGCAACAGTCAGATTTCAAAATGGTGCATTAATAATAAATTGAATTTATATAGCGCTTTTCACAAACTCAAAGTCGCTTAATTAATGAAGAAATTAGCAGTTAGATGAGTCATAACCATCCCTTCCCAAATTCACTGTTTATTTGGGTTGGACACACACACACACACACCTCTGTTGCTACTGTAGCTCGTGGGAACTAGCCTTAATAATCTCTTATTTAAAGTCACTATATGTAACTTTTAAATGTTTCTGAAACTGTGTAATTTTCCATCTGAAGATCAGAAATGACCTGTAACAGCAAACCAGACTAACAGTGAAAGGAACGCTTTTGCCCAGGTCCGATTGTTTCCGCAAAGTCCCAAAATGATTTAGGGCAGGTAGACGGCGCTACAGAGCACACATTCTGACGGGTCACAGATTTCATTGTAACACTGGAAAAGCCAGTGTTAGTGAGTATCCGGCCAGGTAAAAAGCAGGAGATGTCTTTATATAGGCCTAATTGTATTCTAATTGTATTTTAGAAGTTATCTGAGTTAAGTTATGGCTGAAGGAAATTAAAGGAAGAACTAAAAGCTAAAAGGGTAATTTGAAAGACAACGGGCGAAAGCCGAATCAGTCTCAGTCGGGCTGATGACAGATGGAGACAAAAACGATTGAAAAATGTCCCAGACCTGGCCCTCATGTATGTAATACGTCAATTTCATTCATAAAATAACTTTACAATGCACGATGTGATTGGATGTCAGTAGCAGTCCACCTTCCATTTAGACCGGACGTTTTAATCCTTTTAGTCCGTGTTTGTGTGTTGGCCTACTATTTTCTTTTCCCTTGTCCCCCTGTACTTGTGTAAAGCGTCCGTGGGTTTCATGAAATGCGCTACATTAATCTAAGTTATTACTACGTTGGTCGCTACAACAGTCTCTTAATGCTTTGGCTCGTGACACAGTGACAGTGATCAGTTTAGCTCACGAGACATCCAGGCTAAGCATGCAACACTTGAAATGCAACAATGCATCTGTAACATATTATTAACTCTTATTGTAAATGAATGATTTTCTGTCTGAGCAAAATATTCATCGCGACTATATGGCCTCTCGGTAACGCTAACTCAGTATTCTACAGTGGGCAATACAGCACCATAAAGAAAAGAGCTTTACGACAGCAAGCGTGGTAAAAACTCTACCGCTTTTGTCCAAAGCGGCCGCTAGAATCAACACAAACTAAAAGTTACATATAGCCTCTATAAAAAGTTGAGACACTTTATGAACACACAGGAAAGTGGATTTCTTTCCAATTTTTTTGTAATCATATTCACTCATTCATAAATTGTGCGTCACATACATAGAGATATGCCTCGTTCTACCTTGATTTAAAATGCTCAACTGCAATGAAAACAAGACTAGTTTCACTCCCGCTAGCTGCTGTTTACTTGCATGTAATCTAAAAAAAAGAAGTTCTGATGGCAATAAATAAACATAATGACAGATGGTGAGTCATTAGGCCTGTAGAGTGTAGTCTGCTGGACCATAATCTGCCTCTCTCATTCCTGCTTGCGTGTCTCTATTGTACAATACATCAGTTATTTACCCAGACCTTATGCAACATTCATTTCTAAGAGAATCTATTTTGAAAACTCCATAACCCCATTTATTGAAAGCAAGTCACAAGGGTCTTATCAGCGTTATGTGATCATGATTTACAGT
Source organism: Perca fluviatilis (assembly GCF_010015445.1). Taxonomy (NCBI): domain Eukaryota; kingdom Metazoa; phylum Chordata; class Actinopteri; order Perciformes; family Percidae; genus Perca; species Perca fluviatilis. The sequence goes on along the minus strand of NC_053130.1, from coordinate 26,275,602 downwards.
ATTTTTGAATTAAAGAGGGCCTTTCCTTTCCTTCTGCTGAACCACCCTCCAGTCACACGTTCTCATCTGATTGACTGTTGCTGGAGTGAAAACTTCAATTAATTAGAAAACAAAAGAGCCAGACAGAGTACCTATGCTTATGATTGCATCTTTTAGATCAGACAACCGCAGTTTAATCTATTATTTACTCTTTTGCTTTCAGAAAGATTTAAAAACACAACCCTCTCAATTCTTTAAATTCCAATTCTTGCTCTGACAGAGCCACATGTGACTAGACTGGGTAAACCCAGCCCCATCTGCCGACGATTTGATTTCGCCCTGCAGCTCAGGCTGGAAACCTGTACATTTATCTATCCTGCTTCCGTTCCAAATCTGCGGGAACCAATCACAAACTGGATTAGCCACCTGCCGCGCTATTGCCGGGTTTAACGCGATGACGATAGAGGAGCGACCAAGCAGCTTCTTGTTGACATTCAACATTCAACGGGTTGCTGCGCTTCGGTGGCCACCATGGCCACCGAAGCACAGCAACCCGTTGATGCCGCTGTCGCTGCTACGTCACCCGGATCGTCGTTCTGATTGGTTGAAGGACTATCCAATTGCATAGAGAGTCATTTCAACTATGCCCGTTGGTCACGCCTCTCGTGCGGTAGAAAATACAGAGCAGACTCCCCAGACTAATGTTCAATCTTAAAAGACTGAGCTTGGTGTGGTGATAGCCAGACTGACATGTGACGATTGCTAAGCCAAGATCGGGCAGTCGCTGTATGGGGGGAGTTTAACGGACGGTCAATTCCAGCTGGAGGCATTTTCAACCATATATCACTGAAATAATATTATTTAGGAGGCGATCATACCCTCCTCGTCTCATATCCACACAGAAATCCCCAAGGACTCGTGTTCTCAAGAGGAAATGAGAGGGTTGAGATCTCATCGGCTGATAAAGCAGCAAACCTGTCACCGTGTGTTTACACAAGCGGCACGTTCTTTCTGCTTCCCAGTGCCGTCGACCGGGCCAGAACTTCCAATTTAAGTCCTTTGCCTCTGCTGCTGCTGCTTATTAGAAGGAGCGTTAGATAAACTGTGAAAAAGAGGTCTTCTTTTTTTCATTCCCGGAGAAGTGTATGAAGTCATTCATTACTGGTCGGAGTGTTTTAGCCAGTCTCTGGGCTCCTTCTCGGTTCCCTGTCAAACGTCTTGGCGTGTGAATTCATATTCATAGAAGTAGTTTCCAGCACTGAGGTTGAAATTTACTGACGGGTTATTTTACTTCCTTGTGAAGGTCTTTCCAGATGAGGTGCGGTTGGCAAAATGTGTAACTTTTCGTGATTTTACAGTTGCCAGAACTCTCTCAAACTTGTTGTATTGTCCCTTTGTATAACGTTATATGAAGTCAGATAGGATCATTTTCATGTTATTGGAGAAAATATATCAGCCGATATAATCTAATACAATTCACAAATATACAGTGTGGATTTTCGAATGAATATTTTGTATTACCAATGGATCAAATTACTTTGTGTAAAATGAAAGGGATGGGTTGCTTGTATTGATGAACCCACATAGAATGATCACCCACACTGCACTGCACCTCAGCTCTACAGAGCTTTTTAAGCACCTTTCAACTCGTTGTTTTGATTTTTACGGCCCGCAATTTTACTGTTACAGCCGCAACGGGGCAGCTGTTTTCAGGGAAAACAACTTCCTAAACCTAATGTTTCTATGAACTCCGGACAATGATTGTCAGTGTAGAGCTGCTTACACACCGACCAGACGGCCAGCTGTCTGCAGAAAAGGCAGTTGGACTGATCAGTCTCCCCGAGTTGGTCAAAAAAATGCCTCAGAACACCCCGAAGAGACGAGACGTAATACGTCTCTATAACAGCATGCGGCGCTAATCTGTTTTGTTGCCCAAAAAATGAAAACTGGCAGCTGATTGGACGAACGCGTCACGTGGGTTTGTTTTCTCCGGAAATTCAAACATGGACTGTCACGGCGGCTTGTTCAGAATACGATCTCATATTGTACTAAAATAGTTCACCGAAACATGTTTCTGAAAACATTTTAAGGGAGAAATAGGCCAAGCAGTTGCTGAATCCTTCTTTGTTTCAAATCGACAAAGGTCAGTTTAAAAGATTTGCGTCAGATTTTGAGAGACTCTAGTCACGCTCATTCCGCTTCCCGTTTCTGGCTTAGCACTCTACCAATCAGATGGGTCATTTGAGTCCGACTGCCGGCAGTGCCCGCCCCGCCAATTATACATGTCAAATCGGCTAAAATGAAGGACGACGGGACCTCGGATGGACGACGGCATGGAACACACCGAACAGACTCGAGTCACTGATCTCGCCAGTTGCCGTTGACCCTTACTGACCAGAAGTTCCCGAATCTCATCATCACATTTTCGTTGCCATCTTTGTGTAGACACAGAAACGTCACCAACACGCCCCCCCGCTCGCTGCGAATTCTCCGGACAATGACCTGCTCCATTCACAGATTAGCTCAATCGGACGTTACACAGACTTTGTACAACGGAGCTGGCAGGGTAAAGTCCATTTACTGTCCTGGGCCACATTGTGGAGGATTTAGCAGCTAAAGAGACAGATATTTCCCTTAGGAGTTGGTGAAAACCGAAACAGAGCAAAAAGGCGAGTGAATACAACCTGTAACCGCAGGCGACTGTAACCCAGTATTGCAGCTGGGTAAGTTTTGCTCCACCTCATGTCAGGATTTCACTCCTGCCCCGCTCTAATCACGCTTGCAACACTGACCTAGATTCTTACGTAAGGATTACTCGGTGTGTGTTCACTTGCATGTATGCAACATGATGAGAGACACAGGTGGTCACGTTGCTGCTCTGCATCAGGTTAAATAAGATCATCGGTCAACTTTGTCCAAGCACAGTACTATAGAACTGGGCCTCACACACTTAACCCTTCTGTAGTCCTCGGGGTCAAACTTGACACATTTTTCAAAGTTTCTACGCAAAAAATATGGGTTTCTTATAACCAAATTGCCCCCCAAAAAAAACAACATGGTTGGTTCAATACAACATTCTTTGCAATATCATTGAATTATTGAGTTATATTATATTTTACAGCATTTGGAAAAAAAACTAACTACTGACTAAACTCTGACAAAAGTCTTCCTCGGATTTTAACTTAATTGTCAAAATATTTCATAATTTCTGCTTTTTAACTCAAATATTTGATATAAAATCACATAAATGAGGTTTATTGACCATGAATTTTGAAAAAATAATTGTAAAACTTGTGGTAATAAGTTGGTTCAAGGGGTCTATATGTAGGTGGGGGAAAAACCCCGGGAGGACAACACAAGGGTTAAACACACACATGCTGTACTGCAATTATAGACTCACTAATGCCATAAGCCTTTACTCTGCAAACAGAAACTGTACACATAATAAAATGCACACAAAGAACTCATGTGATATGGAAACAGAAGGAAATTATGTAAGAGTTGAAGGAAGATGAAATTTGTTATAGCGAATGATCAGATTTCAATTTATATTACGTATAATTAATATTTTAGGAAGTTTACGGCTTATGAATAGACTCAGTGAGAATTGTATTGAGGACTAATAGACAAACGCAGGCAAATACTTCTTGACTTGCACTTTCCAAACACACACACACACACACACACACACACACACACACACACACACACACACACACACACACACACACACACACACACACACACACACACACACACACACACACAGAGTAGTATAAGATCCCCAGCAGTGATACAGCATGTTAAAGCGTTTAAATTCCTTGCTCTAACCCCTGGGTGGACACAGAGGAATCTCAAGCCCATCCAATAAAACAGAGTGTGTTTGTATGACTCCTGACCACTGAGGGCTGCTTTTCACATTACCAAATATTGTACATTCCTCCAAATGGTAAACACATCCCCGTCCCGCACACACACAAACACATACACAAGCTGAAATACTGCTGTTTGTGTGTTGGCCCACAGCACATAAATCTGGTGAGTCAGAGATAGCTGGTGTGATAACTGTGGTAGCGAGTGTGCAAATGACTGTGTGCGAGCATGCGTGTGTGTGTCATTAGCGCAAAAACGCCGCCCACCTCACCATAGAAGCCAGGTCGGGAACAGCTGGAACCAGGCAGCAACATCTGTCAGTCGCGTCAAACACACACCTACTGTCTCTTTTCCCGTCTCTCTGTGTTTGTGTGTGTGTGTGTGTTTCTGAGTGTTTCTCTGTGTAGAGGAGGGCTGTGTGACTGCACAGCCAGCAGTATGAACCCTCCAGCCCCTCACCCCACCCGAGCCTCACAAGTGCAAGACCTCCAGAGGTCTCAGGGTTAAAATCATATCTGCCCTCAGCCAACAATAAGGGTGTTTTGTTTCTGTTGAGAAGAGGGATACTTCAGAGCAATTGCTTTTTTTTTCTACTTATTTTATTTTATCTTGTGCCTTTTTTTAATGACAATCCAAAGTAATGTGGGTGATATGCAACAGGTCCCAATCCTGGCTTGAACCTGGATGTCACTAAATCAACTGTGTCGCACTTGTGAGTAAATTGATTATCCAACCCGGCTGCAGGGGCATTATGGGAAAATAAGTCTGTCTCCATGTATCACATGCTGGTTCACACAGTTGAGCTCTCTTATGGCTCAATCACGTCACCGTGCATTCAACTGCTCTCTGGGAAAACAACACCGCGTCCATTCAGTCTTTATCAGTGCATCAACAGTCAGGGGAACACATGGCTCTTCCCAGTGTTGTGTTCACGCTCATCATATTTCCCTCTCTGTATCTCTTTTTCCTATTCTCCCCTTACACCAGGAACAAGAAAGGTTTTATATGCAGTGCTAGAAAATAGTTGTTTTAGGCCTCAAGCAGAACAGCTTTTGATATTATAAAGAACTGTTTTAGAAAGGGCAGGTTACACAAGTTATTTAATTGCCTTTTTTTTTTTTTTAAACAGATTAAGGGTTGCCATATCTCCATATAAAACCACTCCCAAAACCAAAGAATCACTGACGAGCTCTTCCTTTCCTCTTGTTTGACTTTCAGTAACATATAGGTCCTAAAAAAGACCTCCTCAGGAGGTTTGTAGGTTGTTATTTGCCACTCCTACTACTTATTTTTTTTTGGAAAAGTTTAAGTGTGTGTGCTTTTCAGGGCGCATAACTTTTGAACGAATTTTTGTTGGTTTTGGTTGAGCAATGTGTGTTTGCCTTGTGTGGCTTTCCCCCGGCTGTTGAGGGCTTGCCTCAGCCTCCTTCACCATCGTTACAGCCAGCAGAACGGGAGAGGAGACAGAGAAAAATAGTGATTTTATATTTAATGTATGGAGAAGTCTATCTAATTAAATTATACTTTAGGAGCCATATTAGCATATGAGCTAACTAGTATATATATATATTATATATATAGTATAATATATATATTATACTATATATTGTCTCAACATGAACAGGCATGTCAATTTAAGTGTTGTTTGTGACTGAGACCTAATTCTTTCTTTCACTGATACACCTAAACATTATTAATGTCAAATTGTTTGCTAGATATGGTATGGTACTATGGTTTTGCTTATCATTGCTAGCTAACATATCTCGTAGATGCTAGCCTTATGCATCGCTAGCCCTTCACATTACTCCTAGCCATAGACTCCTAGCCATGTTTACAGCAAGCTAGCAGTCACACTAATGTTAACATTATCAGCTAGCTTGTTAGCCTACCAGCTAGTTAGCTAACAAAGTCACAAGTCAGTTGTTGTCTAAGCTAACTAGGTTCATGCTACTGATTTCTGGAGCACAGATGAGACTAAATGGCTAAAGGCACCTGAAAAAGCCTCTGTACTATCACTATATTGAATACCCTTTACCTGCCTTTTAGTAGGAGAGATTGTAAATGAGGGAAAAAAAGTGATTTATTGTGACATTAAAGGAATATTTCACCGCTGGAAAGCTGAATATATCTTTAAATTGGGTCACTTATGTAGTAGAAATGTGAAAAAAAAATTGAAATTGGTGCCTTCTAGGCCGAGAAAAGCCAGAAAATGTGTTTTGGTCTTATATGGATGAAAAACACCAAATCCAAGAATGCACCTGCTTCGTTGCTTTGAGTCCACTCCCAAGCCACACCTACCGCTTGACAGACCGACAGAGGCATTCAACTCAACTCACGCGTGTGTTTTATTGTCATTTCAACCATAATACACAAAACGTAACGCCTCATCGCGGACTCAAGTGGTGTTACACATTTAACATATATAAAAACGACATTATATAAAAAACGACATAACGAAACAGGCTACATTTAGTACACACACTTTATAGGCTCCGTAAAGTTCAGCTAACGCATACTAGCATTAGCGCTTGGTGGGCTGTAAACACCGAGCATAAACACAGCCGTGAATTAGTGTGTAATGTAGAATGGTCGGCATTTAACAGTCACAAACTCCACCAGCAGTTAGCAGTTAAATGGATACAAATCACCACATTTCTGCGCCACTCGGTGTTACAGTTTTTTTCGATTGCTAAACGACAGTGGGCACAACTGGAGTCACATGTGCAAAACTCTAACTACAGTCTGCACTACCTACAGTCACCTGAGCTAAACAGTTCACATCACCTGCAAAACTCATTCAAAGCAACACAACTCTTAACACACGTCTCAAACAGTATGCACAGGCCTCACTGAGATAACACACACTGTCACTCAGAACACACTGAGGGTAAAAACACAATCATCAAACACCAATACAGAAATTACAAACTTTCTCATCTTTACAGTTTGAACAATTTGAGTGACTTGACACTACTCAACAGTTTATTTAAGGAAAAAATATAGATTGTATAGCATACCAATTTTTACACAAGGTAAACAAGAAGGAATGAAAATCAGCAGTTTTCTTCAATAAAGTATTTTGTCTCTAGTAATTTATGGAATTACTGGGGAAAAAAACTAAAGGTACATAACAGTACCAACGAATAGTGTGACTAATCCTGCCTCTCTCCAGCATCATGTGGCAAGTTTTCTTCATCACATTGGATGTCTGCATCATCTCTAAATAGAAATGAATGTGGTGTTTCTGTTGCTTTCACCTCCATTACTTTCTGAAAAACAGTAAGAATGCAGTTTTACTATTGTAAAGATATTGTGTTTTTCACTTTTTTTTATAGCTGTGTACATAACCTCAGACATCTTACCTGGACATATTGGTATCTTTGCTCTTTTACCCGTTTCTCTCAAACAGTACAGTGTATGATTGTTTCATTCTTATTTGGTGTTTGTATACAAAAAAAGACTTTCTGAGCTTTCTTTGTATAAATACCATATATGTTCACTAACTAGTCTAAAACAAGACACCTGCTTAGGCTTTCAGCTAAAATTGCAATCAGCAGTGTTTGATAGGCACCAGACTGAAATCTATTCTGTTTTGAATGTGTGGTTTACAGTTTTGACAGCAGTGTGTTAGCATTTGAACAAAGTGCTGTAAATCTACAGTGTTTTGCACGTTGTGTTTAAAGTCATGGGATAAGTGTGTAGAGTTTTGAAAACTGTGTTCAAGCAATGAAAAATGAACTAGAGTTTGGTCCACATGAACTGCTGCTGTGCAGACTGTAGTTAGAGTTTTGCACATGTGACTCCAGTTGTGCCCACTGTCGTTTAGCAATCGAAAAAAACTGTAACACAGCCCACCTCTTTTACCTGGTGACAGAGCATCTCTAGCTCGGAGGGCTAGCAGGCCTGGTAGCTGGACAGTCCGGTACACTATTCAGGCATGTTTCCACAACAAAAACACAACAGTCTCTGAACTCACGTTGGGAGTGTCGTTGAAGTTGGATGTAGTCCAGTTTGTGGTCTAAATGAGCGGACACTTGCAAGCAGGAGAAGTTCAGCTAACGCATACTAGCATTGGTGTACACAGAGTATAAACACAGGCGTGAATTAGCGTGGAATGTCGAATGGTCGGCATTTAACAGTCACAAGCTCCACCAGCAGTTAGCAGTAGCTAGTTGGATTTTATTTCTACACCAGCCCACCTCCACGGGCCGGCGAGAGCAGCCTGGTAGCTGGATAGTCCCGGTTCCGGTACACTGTTGTTCAGGCATGTTTCCACAACAACAAAAACACAGCAGTCACTGAACTCACGTTGGGAGTTTCGTTGAAGGGGGATGTAGTCCAGCTTGTTGTTTAATGAGCAGACACTTGCAAGCAGGATGGCTGGGACAGGTGGACAGCTAGCGTTAGCTTTCCACCTAGCCGATGAGGATGTCCCGTAGCCGGCTAGCAGCATTGAGCGACACCGCTGGTCTCCGTGCAGGCGAAGCTCACGTAGTGTGCCGAGTATTGCGTCTGTAATAACGTTTCCTGCATATTCTCCGATCTGTACCGATGTATCCCGTGGTACACACGTCCGGTAGTTTGAATGCAGATAATTGTTGTAAATGTTTTCTGCTGAAACCGGAGCCTGTTTAGCGAAGATTCAAGATGGCTGACAGTCGTTTTTTCATTCGAATACCTCGGCCAGACTCGGCAGTCCAACCCCTGTGGGCGTGTTGAAAACATACGGAAGTAGATCCTACTACTGGCTGTAGTCCTTTGCCTCTGGCCCAAAAATCTTCCAATGATGCAAAAATCGTCATTTTACGTCATCGGAAGATTTTTTCCAGGCCCCAAATGCAGAAATCTCTCGTCTCAAGGGGACATGAGGGAGGGAGGCACGGTCATTCAGAAATACTATCGGGTTTCTACTGATACAAAGCTGAATGCTAAATCGGTGAAGTATCCCTTTAAATCACAATAAAATCATGTGTCAATGCAAATCAAACTAGCTATTAGGCTAACTGACATAAAACCATGCTAATCTCTAGGTATGGTGAAGGGTATGTGATGATGTGGGGCTATTTTAATTCCAAAGACCAAGGGAACTTTATCAGGATGCATAGTATCCTGGATACTATGCATCCTGATAAAAAGATGATAGAGAGATGATTTTATGGAATCTACCCCATGCCAATCTCTAGGTATGGTGAAGGGCATGTGATGATGTGTGGCTATTTTAATTCCAAAGGCCAAGGGACTTTATCAGGATGCATAGTATCCTGGATCCATGAAATAACTGGCCTTTAAACATAAAAATCTGCCTGCCTCTATGGGAATTTAACATAGGGGTGTACTGACTTTTGTAGCCAGCGGTTTAGACATTACAGTTTTTTTCGATTGCTAAACGACAGTGGGCACAACTGGAGTCACATGTGCAAAACTCTAACTACAGTCTGCACAGCAGCAGTTCATGTGGACCAAACTCTAGTTCATTTTTCATTGCTTGAACACAGTTTTCAAAACTCTACACACTTATCCCATGACTTTAACCACAACGTGCACAACACTGTAGATTTACAGCACTTTGTTCAAATGCTAACACACTGCTGTCAAAACTGTTAACCACACATTCAAAACAGAATAGATTTCAGTCTGGTGCCTATCAAACACTGCTGATTGCAATTTTAGCTGAAAGCCTAAGCAAGTGTCTTATTTTAGACTAGTTAGTGAACATATACGGTATTTATACAGAGAAAGCTCAGAAAGTCTTTTTTTGTATACAAACACCAAATAAGAATGAAACAATTCTACACTGTACTGTTTGAGAGAAACAGGTAAAAGAGCAAAGATACCAATATTTCCAGGTAAGATGTCTGAGGTTATGTACGCAGCTATAAAAAAAAGTGAAAAACACTAAATCTTTACAATAGTCAAACTGTGTTCTTACTGTTTTTCAGAAAGTAATGGAGGTGAAAGCAATAGAAACACCACATTCATTTGTATTTAGAGATGATGCAGACATCCAATGTGATGAAGAAAACTTGCCACATGATGCTGGAGAGAGGCAGGATTAGTCACACTATTCTTTGTTACTGTTATGTACCTTTAGTTTTTTTCCCCCAGTAATTCCATAAATTACTAGAGACAAAATACTTTATTGAAGAAAACTGCTGATTTTCATTCCTTCTTGTTTACCTTATGTAAAAATTGGTATGCTATACAATCTATATTTTTTCCTTAAATAAACTGTTGAGTAGTGTCAAGTCACTCAAATTGTTCAAACTGTAAAGATGAGAAAGTTTGTAATTTCTGTATTGGTGTTTGACGCTAGTGTTTTTACCCTCAGTGTGTTCTGAGTGACAGTGTGTGTTATCTCAGTGAGGCCTGTGCATACTGTTTGAGACGTGTGTTAAGAGTTGTGTTGCTTTGAATGAGTTTTGCAGGTGATGTGAACTGTTTAGCTCAGGTGACTGTAGGTAGTGCAGACTGTAGTTTGAGTTTTGCACATGTGACTCCAGTTGTGCCCACTGTCGTTTAGCAATCGAAAAAAACTGTAATGGCTGTATGTTGAGTTATTTTGAGGGGACTGCACATTTACACTGTTATACAAGCTGTAAACGTAATACTTTACATTGTAGCAAAGTGTCATTTCTTCAGTGTTGTCCCATTAAAAGATATAATGAAATATTTACTAAAATGTGAGGGGTGTACTCACTTTTGTGGGATACTGTATGTGTGACTGCTCTACCCACTGAGCCAACCTGGCCACATTTTGGTTGTTTTAAGTTGCGTTTCAGCATAAATGTTTGTAGGGTGGCAATGAGGTAAAAGACATATATAAGAGAGAGAGAGAGGGAGAGAAAGGGAGAGCTAGGCAAGCCTCAGACAGGTTTAGGGTTACTGAGGTGAGACACAGTCACTCACAGCAGGTGGGAAAGAGGCCTGGTTTGTTTGTGCATGTGTGTGAGTGTGAGGGGTCGAGGAGGGCAGTGGGTGGCTGCCTGGATTCCTTCATGCTAGCATTTAGCTACGCTGCTGCAGACCCTGTGTTTTTAACCATGACAGCTGCTAATCTCTTGTCCCGACAGCCCGCTGACGACCTGACTGGAAATAGAAGTGTATTTGAACATGCGTGTGTGTGCAAGTGAAATGTTGTCCTTCATTTGCTTGAACATGAACTAAGTAAGCTGACACAGCAACATTTTCTGAGATAGCGTGGTGATATGTTTGCTTTTCCCTCAGGAAAGCTCATAAGACACTTGATCTGTGTGAATTAATGTCAACAACAGGATTCATTTTCAGAGTCAAGCACTTCATGTCCTGCATTATGGTGAATTTATATGCACCAGTTAATGTTGGAAATGTCTTTATTTGTGTAAAGGAAAACAAAAATTTCAGGTGCCATCTGACAGTTCAAAATATTAAAATATAATCCAATACCTAAGGCATATATATATATATATATATATATATATATATATATATATATATATTTCAATATATATATATATATATATATATATATTTTTTTATGGGGGGGGGTCACTTAGAAATTTCCATTCTACTCCATTATAGACAGAATACCAGCTGAGATCAGTTGCATTGTTTTTTTTAACCAGGGCTGCAGTTTTCAGATTACATTATGTGCTTACATAATTGCAAAAGGGTTCTCCAGTGTTTTCTCAGTTAGCCTTTTAAAATGATATCAGATTAGTAAACAGAATGTGCCTTTGGAACATTGGATGAATGGCTGCTGATAATGGGCAAAGTAGATATTGCATTAAAGATCAGCCACTTCTTTCTACAACAGTCAAGAACCCTTTTGCAGTTATATAAGCACATAATGTCATCTGAAAACTGCTCTGTCTGTAATGGAATGGAATTGAAATTTCTAAGTGACCCCAAACTTTTGACCGGTATATATATATATATATATATATATATATATATATATATATATATATATATATATATATATATATATAAAACCCTCCTGTAGATCAACTTTTCTCATTTGATGTTATCCCTGATTTACTTTCATACTACATGATTTACTCTTCCCTTCCCTACCTAATAGTGTTTCAGCAAGATGTGTATTGCATGTTCAAAACTTTCTGCACATTTAAAATATATCCCACAAATCTGTGTTCTCTGAGAAGTCAAGAATGACGTTGTAATATGTTGAGAAAAATGTTGGAATATTTATGAGAATCGTAAATATTACAAAATTGTTCTGATTTACCTAAAATCGACCCCACCACTCATGTGATAATAATTGCATATGCACCTCCAGTTATTTTGACTTGAAAGTTTGGACTGCAGTGTGGCTTATTTCCTCTGACCTGTAGCTCTGTGTCGCTGCATGTGCTTCTCACTGAAAAGCTCGGGGAAGCGACTGTGAGCTGCGCTTTATCGGCAAAGTGGTAAAAATGTGTGTGGACAATTAAGCAACGCAATGGTGAGATTTATGCCTCAGGAGTGTTTTGAGTTTTTTTATTGGACTTTCCTCACATTTACATGACTTTGTAAGTTCCCGATTTCAAATCGATTTAGGCCTTTTTGTGTTGGTACTTTGTTTATGTGAGGTTTCAACGTAAACATGACTCAGAGTAAGTAGTTAGCTGAGAGACACAATACTTAGCCCTTATGATAATACATCATTCATGTCTTAGACAGCATCTAAATTCCCTGGCAAGCTAAATCTAAATTAAAACTCAATGACACACTGTTACTTAACTCCTTACTTAACTGCCACTATGTAGGCCACTAATCTTGTACTACACAGTCATAGGACTTTTATTCCCGCTCTTTGCCCACAATACTGTTTTTGATGTCTTTGTGTGCTTGTTCAGCACAGAACTTAATGACAGCCTAAGTGTATATGTATTTTCCTCTCTCGCAGTCTCTCTGTTACTGGGCCTCTACATGACTTGCCTGAGTGAGTAGTACGAGTGGGGTGACTGAGTTCACAGTGCACGCGCGTGTGTGTGTGCGTGTGTGTGTGTGTCTGTGTGTGTGTGTGTGTGTGTGTGAGAATGAGAAAGACGGGGAGGAAGGGAGGTGGAGGAGATAGACAGAATAACCGGGGTCGACTGACCACATAGGAATTCTCCCTGCAGGCTTCAGGGCCCACAGCTGATCGCAGCACATGTTTATTAGTTTACATCAGGACACACACACATACACACACACACACACACACACACACAGACTACCACAGCAAAAACACATTTTACACATGTAACATTTATAGATTTTCCTGATATCCATCAGAAGGTTTACGTGACTGGTCTTTCTCACATACATATTGTTGAGTTACAACAACACACAACACACACACACACACACACACACACACACACACACACACACACACACACACACACACACACACACACACACACACACACACACACACACACACACACACACACTGTCAGTCTAGCTCTACTGTATACTTCATAGCGGTGCAGTCAAATGACTGTCACACATGTGACATTGCAATGTTGGAAGTGGGCCGGGCACAGTGTTGTAATGTAACGAAGTACAAATACTTCACTACTGTACTTGAGTAGAATTTTCACGTATCTGTACTTTACTTTGTTATTTATATTTCCAGAAACTTTTACCACTACATTTCCTAAATAAAGTGTATACTTTTACTCCACTACATTTCCCCTAAGCATCTTAGTTACTCGTTACTACAAAATAAAATCAGAAGAAATTTGTTACAATGGAAAAAAAAGCAGGTTTGGCAAATCATTTGCTCCTAAATTGCCAAGATAATGCACCTCCATTCCAGTTGGTGACCTAATGCCTGTTTGTTGCCAAGTGGGCAACAACAAAAAAAACAACAACCATAGGCCAAAACAAAAAAAAGAGGAGGAAGCATAATGACTGATAGTGTCATGGAAGCACCTGGTGCAGGCTCTGCCGCCATGGTAACAGACGATGACCGCTCCGACGACAGTGGTGATGAAGATAACGTTGCACACCTTAGAACATAAAGTTCATAATCAAAGTTTTTTTTTGTACTTTACTTTTACTTCTAATACTTAAGTACATTTCATTTTCTGGTAAGATACTTTTTACCCAAGTATTGCTTTCTTTAGGACTTGATACAAGACTGGTCAGGCAGTATTTGCAAAGCGTGCGGTGTTTGTTTTAACATGTTTGGAAACCAGATGGGTGGAGTCACCTAAAGCAGGGCAGTTCAGGACAGTTGCTACAACAGTCTGTCAGTGTTAGAAAAATACGCAAAGTCAAGGACAGTTTTACCATCTAAGCATTTTTTTTTTTTTTAGTCCAAACCTTTATCCTTGTCAGGAGGAAACAGTATGGTCATTTTGACTATCACAGGACAAGAGTTTTCCAGAGAACAGTTAATCAGGTTAAAGCCTGATTTACGGTTGTGCGGATTCTCCACGCAGAGCTCTCGCCGTAGCCTACGTAAGTGGCCTGAAGTTTATATACTTGTGTGTTGATGTCTGCGTCCATCTCTTAGCAGGGCTGGCGTGTGTGTGTGTGTGTGTGTGTGTGTGTGTGTGCGTGCGTGGGGAGTGTGTGGTAGAGCGCGTGAGAGAGTGACGGCGATTAGCCTCGGAAGCGAGTAGCGACTCGAGAGGCATAATGGGAGAAACAAAGGGTCTCCCCTGTGCTTTCTGACCACGGTGGGAAATCTGTAGCGGGAAAAGTTAACCCTCTCCTTGATTTCATGTTGTTTATGGAGAAGGAGAACCAGGAAATGAGAAGGGGTATGTGCAACGCTACCGAGCCAGCCACATGAGTTGTTGCAATTTTCGAGAGGTGCGCGTCATGCGCTATGGAGTAGGGTCCGTGCGTAGCCACTGCGTAGATTTAACGCAGAAGCGTAAATCCCGCTTTACAGTGACATAAAAAGACCTTAAGTTAGAGGTCAGATATGTTGCTCTGCTCATCAACAAACGCATATTTGTTGTTGAAAAAAAATCCCATTGTGGCTGTGGTAAAAATAATTTTCTACAAAGCATGTAATACAATAAGCATGTCTAATACAATAATACATTTTTCAATGTTTTATTGCATTTTTATTGTAGTTTCAATTACAGTTCCAATTCCATCAACTCATGTTAGAAGACTAATGATCGGATTAGAGTCGTAACTAATGTTTATTTTCATTATTGATTTATCTGTCATCTGTTTTTATGATAAATCGATACATTGTTGAGTGTAGGGAATTTCAAAGTTGAGTGTAGTGAAAAATGCCCATTACAAGTTCTAGAAAATATGAAATTAAAAATGAAAAAGAGGTGGGAAAAAACAGAAAATCTTCTCTTTTGAGAAGCTGGAACCAGCTTGACTACATGACTACACGACTTAAACAATGAATTGGAATATGTCATGCAACATTTGTACTTTTTTTTTCACTCTGCATACATGTACTGTACACACTGTATAGTTTGCTAAGTAAATGTACAAGTATGTGCTGAAACCAGTTCATATGTACCTCTCTGTGTGACACGTGATGTGTAATGTTGAGGTGTTCACCGTCATATGACCGGATCACTGCACTAAAAAAACAGCCTCATCGATGCGCACACACACACACACACACACACACACACACACACACACACACACACACACACACACACACACACACACACACACACACACACACACACACACACACACACACACACACACACACACACACCGCACTGGTTCAATTGGAAACATCACACCACCTCTTTCTCTCTTGACTTTTCAGGCCACACCCGCTGTCGAAACCCTTGACGAGCTGGACGTCATGGCCACATTGACTACACCCTCCTCTCCTCATGGTGTGGGCTAATTGATCATGCGACTATGGAAACACACAAGAGGCAGGGCTAGAGAGCCAGGGAGAGAGGGTAAGAGATGGAGGTAGGGGGCGGGGGGGTGGGGGGAGATACACACACACACACACATAAAAAAAGAAACATGTAAGAAGAGGTAGAACAAAAAGATTGAGAGAGACACTGGAAAGTCCACCACTTAGGGATTGAGTGAATTTACGTTTATTGAATAACTCTTGACATCAATTTTTCAATTACTGTTAAAACTCCAGGAAACTAGGGTCCAAGACTTGTGGGAAATGTTTCCTAATTATGTGTGTGTGTGTGTGTGTGTGTGTGTGTGTATGTGTGTGTGTGTGTGTGTGTGTGTGTGTGAATATGTACTTGTTATGTGCATGAATGAAGATTTCTAAGGAAGGTTTCCGAATGTCTTTAATTTGTAATGAAATGTAATCAAAATCATTTGACACCTGTGGCTGATTTACAACACAAGAGGTTTTCATGGCTCCAAAACATGGGAGAAAAACATCATCAGTTCCTTCTCGGGATCACCTTGTGACCTGCAGTATACTGTATACGCTGCTCCATGTCACTGCTTACGTTTCCAATACGTTGTCTGCGGTCAGAGCCCACAGTTCATGCTGCTCATATGAAAGTTACTGTTCTATCCCACGTATACAGAGCAGTGCAGAGGCCTCTGCCTGCAGCATCCTGTGAAGAACCACCTTATGATGCATCTCGCTTTGCATAAAACACTGCTTCCGTCCATGGGGCAAGATGTATCTCCAGCTATCTCTCAAAACCTGGGCAAACCAAAACTAAATAAGATTTACATAACCTTTAAATGTCAATTTACCTATCACCGGCAAGATAAAGGTTTTGATTCTAGTGTAGTTTAAAGAAACCTTTAGTTTAGTGAAGCCAGGTTGCCTCAGCTGACGTTTTACAATCAAAATCCACAATAACCCTGTTTCCCTGGTAACACCTGAGGGGTTTGACTAATATCTAATATAACAATGATTCCCATCCCATAAGGTTCTTATGCAATGCAATTGTTGTTCACTGCTCCAGTAAATAGGATGGACCTAAGATACGAGTTTCCACGCTTGGCAACAGTGTTATCTCACCAGCACACAAACACATCCAAACCCACACAGACAGACATTAAGGACAAATCCGGCGCCAAATGAACCTAGGGGTTAATAACACATGTGTACCGAGTCCACCGTTCTCTGGGATCTGTTTTCATGCTAATCGAATGTGACCAGTTTTATCGCAAACCGCTAATTACCTTATAACGCTAGCCGTGCAACGTGCATTCAGTTCAGCTCACGTTGCACGGTGTTCGTTGTTCGACTGGTCGTGACTGTTTTCCCAAGATGGCGCCTGCCTGTATACGTGAACCGTACTGTCTTTCTAAACTATATTTTTAATAAACTGTCTGTACACTTACAAAGTTCTCAATGCTTCGGTTTCCACGTAGGGACCCTCATTATGCTACCGTGGAAGTGTGGTGCTATTTTGAGCCTTGTTAGTGGAATAGAAATAGCGATTTCTTTTTACTTAACCAGTGCCCTGACGACTAGCGTTATAAGCTAATTAGCGGTTTGTGATAAAACTGGTCACATTCGATTAGCATGAAAACAGATCCCAGAGAACGGTGAACTCGGTACACGTGTGTTATTAACCCCTTGGTTCATTTTGCGCCGGATTTGTCCTTTAAGCTCATTACAGCATCTAGCAGTCAGGACATTCACATTACACTCATTACAGTATGCTGGACTCTCAGGTCAGCATGCTGACCTTTACCCTTTTTAACCTACAAACTTAGTTAACATGGCCTGTCTGATAGAATCACGTACTGCTGTGCTGCTCATCTGATGTGTACGTGATTGTCAGACCAGACTGTTGACGTGGAGTACTCTAACACACAGCGTGGCCTTCAGCGTGGCCCCCAGGTGGCCTGGAGACACCAAAGGAAATGGAACAAAAGTAACTGTGTGTGTGTGTGTACGATGTGAAGGGTATTATTCAATTTCAGGGGTCAGTAGATTGGCTGTGTGCACGTTGTGCGTGTAATAGTAGTAGCAGGGGTTGATGCATAGACCGTATAAGTGAAGCCAAAACATCTGGATCGCCCCCTGGTATTCGGGATATTTTGGCTTCACTTTTGTACAGTGGGAGGAAATGGAGATGTGTCGTCCACCTTCTTTTTTTTTTTTCATGGCCTATGGGTAATAGTGTCATATGATTTCATTAGTCAGACACTGAATACATCTCAGTGCTACATAAGCACATTGGCAACATGTCTACAAATGTTTAAAAAAATACACAGACAACAAAAGGATTGTGGTGCCATGTTAATCTATGAGTGTGTAACTGTGTGTTCATGCCTTTGTTTATGTGTTCATCACTGCAAACGGTTTCCTTAACCCTTCATACTTTGCTTATCCAGGCCTTTATGTCCGTTTTGTACCTGACTCATATCTAAATGGACCTGTTGACCAGTATTGCCATACATATGGCTTTAATACATATGCATCTGTGACATCAGCATGTCGTAAATTTGCATCTGAAACCATGTAGGGACTGACAGTACGGTTTAACCCTCAAAGCACTGACTCATATTAGCCCACCAGGGAGCTAGCTTTGTCATGCTTTTTGCAGCTTTGCTGAGAAACACCCTTTTATCTCTTCTCTTCTTCTAGAATCTAGATGGATTTATTTGAAAGCGTATTCAGATTAGAGTGAAACTGAAAAGGGCCTTGTGATGTAAGCCGTTTGTCTCTTTACTACTCCCTGATGAACATGCTCTCTGAGTCATACTATGGTTTCTCGCTCATTCGTGCCTGCACGCAACCATGGATAGTGATTATCCGAGTCTAAGCAGATGGCTTCTCTATGTTTTTTGGGTGATTGAAAAAATCCTACACAGACAAAGGAGACAAAACTAGAAAGATAAGACCAAAGCTTTCTGGGTTTCTGCTTGAAGGGGAATTAGTGACAATACTGATAATTAATAATAAAACAGGATATTAGAAATAAGCTTGGGGCCAGCCATGCTCATTCCTGTATATGGCTGACATGTTTGTATGTAAAATATGCAAGTATTCAGTAGTGGTGAAAACTAAATATATTACTTACTAAGTACCGGATTTACATTTTTTGTGGTACTTGTAGTTTAGGCTACTTGAGTATTACCATTTTATGTTGCTTCATACTTCTACCCCAATATATTTTAGTAGAACATATTGTACTTTTTACTCTACTACATTTTTATTACAGCTAGCTTCTACATAGTTACTTTAAAGGTCAAGATTTTACATACAAAAGATATGATCAGCATATGCATTCTCAGCCCTGTCTCCTAAAAATTACATACAACTAAACTGCATTCTCAATTATGTTCCGAGGGAATCATATTTTGTTCCGGGATTACGTTTGGTTTTGACTAGTGCCGTCAAACGATTCAAATAGTTAATTGCGATTAATCGCATTAATGTCATAGTCACCTCGTAATTAATCGCAATTAATCGCACATTTTTATCTATTCTAAATGTCCCTTGATTTCTTTTTGTCCCATTATTTTTTTCTCATTTTAATGCTCTTATCAACATGGACAAGTAGATCGGCTTGCTTTATGCTTTTGTCGCCAGGCTTTGACGAGGGGGCGGAGAATTCCCATCAGCTGTGTGCTTGGTCATCAAGTGGTATTTCAGACTGGACGTGCTGCGATGATAGCTCAGTTCACAACGACAAAACACACAGATCACTTTGGTCTTGTCAATGGAACCATTTGGCAACTTTTTGAAAGTAAACTTTCCATTCAGAATCTTATTGGCATCCATTTCGGCGTCTCGCGCTCGCCATCCACTCAAAACGTAACGTTAGTCTACTACTCTTTGGCCGGCTCGCAAGCGCTAACGTCGCTAGTTGTTGTAACAGTATGTGAAAAAAAACTACAAAGTCCAAAAAGGCCAAAAAGAACGTTAATCTCGCTATTAATAACGCGTTTAACTGACAGCACTAATTTTGACTCTAATTTTGATTCTAATCAAAGTCTGCGTTCGCAGTCCACATAGGAAGGAAGTCGGGGAGGATTCACCCAGGAGACCGCTGTTTATGTATCTAGTATGAAAAAAAAGTCAACATTGACTTATTTGAACTTAGGTACATAAGTTAACGTACGTGAATTAACTTATGTAACATACTTAATTACGTATTTAACCCAAACCATGATCTTTTCCTAAACCTAACAAAGGAGATTGGTTTTAATTCACAACAATAACCACGTGTTTAAAACTGCAACCATTTCAAAAAGTGCGCCTGTCGCTGGTATGAGGATGTGTTGAAACAAAACGGGGAGAAAATAACTTTTCCACTCAAAACACGATTAAGAATGCAGTTTTAGTTGCCTGGGAACAGAAGACAGGGCTGGCATTTTGATGCATTATTAAAGCGACCCTATGTAACTTTTTCTGAACAGTGGCCACAAAAGACACTTAGCATAGCATGATCTTAAATGCTAAAATGTAGCATTAGAGTAGCACAAATCAGGAACAGCCACTGACACTGACTCAGTAATGTTACCGGTACGCAGCAATATCTACCTAAAGGTTAGCTAATATAAGCTAACATTATATCAAATAATCTACTAGTCATACCAGACCAAGTAAGGGTTTAATAACAAATCTTCTGAGCCATTGTTGGCCTACTCGTTGTACCGACGTTAGCTTTAGCAAGACAGCAACCTATTCTCAGATCACAAGGAACTCCTGATCTGTTATTTACCGTCAGTTTCTTTTCTTTTTCTTCTGGTCTCTTTGTGCTATTGGAGTGGATTCATTCAGGATACACACACATTTGTCTTACGTTGTCACATAACGTACAAACTAAAATTAGCTCCACCTCGATCATAAATTTAAAATACACATTCTGAAAGGGTTTTGCCACAAAATGAGATCTTTCTGAATTTTGATACTTAAGTATATTTTGTTGCTAATTCTTCCAAACATCTACCGGTAAAAATGTAAACTTGTAAGTACAGTATTTTTACATTGTGGTATTAGCACTTGTGTGTACATTTGAACACAGTCCAGTTCTATTAAGAGTATGTGACGTTTCCCTAAACTTGAATGAAGACTACTGATGTTAATGGAGAAACTGTCTCAGTAGACAAATAAAGAGGACCAAAGCTGAGGAAACTCTTTATTACTCACACAGTGAAGATAAGACGGACACATTTACAAGATGACTGCATGTGGTGTCACCAGCTCTTCACATAATGCAACCTCCAGATTGATGATGAAGAAAGACACTTTGAACTGACTGTGGTTTTCCCACCCGCAACTGTTCTACTTAATAAAAAGATACGACTTAACAAACTGCATGACGAGATGTTACAAAGTAAAAGATTTCTGTTTGTGACAAGGCACAGAAATGTGTGCAAATTTTAGCTATCACCTTGTGGTTTTTGTGCATGCGTTTGTACCAGTGAGGCAGATTATATACAATTTTGGATACATATTTCCTGTATTTTCTTTGTACTGTGTCTGTGGCTACAATTCAATTCAATTCAATTCAATTTTATTTATAGTATCAAATCATAACACAGGTTATCTCGAGACACTTTACAGATAGAGTAGGTCTAGACCACACTCTATAATTTACAAAGCCCCAACAATTACAATAAGTCCCTCAAGAGCAAGCAGTGCGACAGTGGCGAGGAAAAACTCCCTCTTGGGAAGAAACCTCGGACAGACCCAGGCTGCCTACCAGGCTTGGTAGACGGTGTCTGACTACAGAGGCCCATTTGAGACAGAAAGCCCTGGAGGAGTGGATAACTGTATCTGGTTGTGGTCAGACCAGTCATAACCCATAATGCAGCGTGAGGAACATCTCTGGCCTGGGGCGAAAAAGGTTATGAGACAATACTCTGGCTAATGCTATTTAATATGGCGGGCAGCTGTCTATCTGGGCGTCTACCTGCCTGTCTGTCTAATATTACATCTTTTTTAAATCTGGTCTTGCATACCTGATCCGCGGCCTGTTTATGGAAACTCTATCCTCCCTGATGTGATTGCTTCCTAGTCTCAAGCCTCCCAGTCATGCCTGACTCATTTTATGAGCCGTCCCCGTGGACAAACAGGCCTTCATGCTTCACGTAATGCTTTGTGTGTGTGTGTGTGTGTGTGTGTGTGTGTGTGCGCGTGTGTGTGTTTGTGTGTGTGTGTGTGTGTGTGTGCATGCATGCATGTATTGGGAAAGTTTTACTCACTCTTAATTGTTTGTGAATGTGCACCCAGGCACGTCTTGCGATTTGGCAAAAATAAAAGCTTTGGAAAAGCGTTTTTGTGTTGTTTCAGGACACTGGAGATTCATCAGTGTGACATATCAGCTCCGTTTTTAGTTCTGTTTGCACGGAGCACATGGCTGCACACTTATCAAGTATCAGTCCAGTATGTAGGCCAGCTGATAAGGGCAATGGCAGTAGATAAGTAGTTACCAGACAAATATATGGTAGTGTCGAGGAGACTCATTTTCACTCATCAATCAGCGAAGTCCTGCTTAATCAAAACAGACACTCTGACTTATACAAGAGGTATTCACCCTGTTACATGCCCAGCAAGTGAGCAGAGTTATCATGACTTGGCAGCTTGTTTTTCTCAACCTACATTGTGATTAGGTGACCCGGGTCAGTACAGTAGAGCTTAAAGGGATATTTCACCGTTGGAAAGATGAATATATCTTTAAATTGGGTCACTTATGTAGTAGAAATGTGAATTTTTTTTAGAAATTGATGGCTTCTAGGCCGAGAAAAAAGCCAGAAAATGTGTTTTTGACTCATGTGGATGAAAGACTACTCCCAAGCCACGCCTACTGTTTACCAGCGCCGGCCCGAGCCTTTTGGGGGCCCTAAGCAGAATTTGATTTGGGGGCCCCCCCTCCCACCACGCAGAGTCACCTGTGCTTGACGATTATTGACATAGATGATTATTGCTCCCCCAGAAAATTTTGAATTTGGTAGATGTGATTTCCTGTATTCTGGTGCATTTTGGGGATAGTCAACTGGAGAAGGGCAATACCTAAATTTGTTCAGATTCATAGCCTTTTGCTTTTTGATTTATTAAGGTAGTGACTTCACCCAACTACTTGGGCTTCAGGGCCAAACAATACTGACATACTCTGTGTTAGTAGGAAGTAGGGCTGGGTGATATGACCTCAAAAAAATCCCTGATTTTTTCACAAAGAATCTGATTCATGATTTAAATCGATTCCCCCCCACCCCCACTTAAAATTAATCTTCAGATGACAAATGACAAGATCTCACACACACACACACACACACACACACACACACACACACACACACACACACACACACACACACACACACACACACACACACACACACACACACACACGGGGCATGTATACCATTATGATTATTCATGCCAATTTTATGTTAATATTGGTTTGAGTGTTTTCCCTATCATTGTATTGGGGGGGCGCCCTCAGTGAAAGAGTGAAAAAATTATATTATGCTATATATTGAACAAATTATATAATAATGCTAAATATTCAACAACACTAAACGGATGCGTGAGATAAAGCTGTTTTCACACATAAAGGTAATTCACTTCTCGTTCCTCAGTAGAAGTTCAATTCATTTTAACTTTAGTCGTGCAACCTTGCCCCTATTTTCATCTGTTGCTGAGTAATGTACATTAACATGCCATGGTCTCATGAGTGTAGCATACCTGTAGCAAGCTCCTTCGTAGTAACTAGCGGTAAAAACAAACGTCGAAGAGGAGCTCCGTGCTACAGAGTGGCGATTACTAGTTGTTGTAAGCCGCTACAGACCGCTACAGACCTCACAGCTCGGTCGTATCAGCGGCTTTTAGCTAGTAGATGTGTTGAGCCGCATCAGAGTTCCTCAACACCGGGTCCGGTGCTCCATGGTGCTCCGTCAGGTAGGCGGTAGTTCAGTAATCCGAAAATAGGTGACTTTGAGCCGGGTACAGAGCACAATGAGCTGCCGGTCCTTTTGGTGGATATTACGGTTAAATAAGTAATGAAACGAGTAGTAGAAAATAACTAATGTTAGCCGCTGTCGCTGCCAAGTTGTTTGTGTATCACTATGGCAAACATGCGGGGGGAGGGCTGGGCCCAAGATTTTTCCATCTCTCATCTCAGAGGGATATGAAGGAGGGAAGCACGGTCATTCAAAAATACTACCGTGTTTCTGCTGATACAAAGCTTAAAGGTCCTATGGCATGAAAATTTTACTTTATGAGGTTTTTTAAAATTAATATGAGTTCCCCCAGCCTGCCTATGGTCCTCCAGTGGCTAGAAATGGCGATAGGTGTAAACCGAGCCCTGGGTATCCTGCTCTGCCTTTGAGAAAATGAAAGCTCAGATGGGCTGATCTGGAATCTCCTCCTTATGAGGTCATAAGGAGGATATTCCTCCCCTTTCTCTGCTTTGACCGCCCAGAGAATTTGGCCCACCCATGAGAGACAGACATCATGGCTTTCAAACAAGCAAAGTGGCAGTCGGTCAAGGCCACTAAGAAATGGCACATTCTAAGGAAAGCTCATTGTGGGACTGGCTCTAGTGGCTGTAATTCTGCACCAAGGCTGAATTTCAGGAAAAACACTTCAGATACAGCATTAGGGGACCACTAAGGCCTATATAAAAGCATCCAAAGAGCACCATGTCATGGGACCTTTAATGCTAAACCGGTGAAGTATCCCTTTAAGTTAGCTGGGAAAGGTGGGTCAATTTCAGTCCAGAGTCCAAGGCTGATATGAGAGGAAATGAGGGCCTAGTTTAGCTTTTTAACCTAGAAGAAAAGCTAGATTATACAGTAATATAACCCCTAGCTCAGCACTTCAACATATGCACAAAACAGACACACACGCACACACACATATACACACGTGCGTGTTGCAATTTTGGTTAAAATGTAATCGACAACCTTTGCAATGTCAGCTTCCATCTGCTTCATTACAGTAAACTCTAAAGAAAGACACGTTGGGCCTAATGAAGAGAAACAGCACATTGAAGTCCGGATGTAACTTGCTCTAACTTTAATCTGTGTTGCGTAGCAGACAAGGCTACACTTCCCTTTCAGCAATTTATTGCAAGGCACCAACGTCTTCAATGTCACAGGGATAAGTCCAAAAAAAGAAAAAGATGACGTAAAACTCATTGGAGTGCAACGCACACACACACGCACACACACGCACACACACACACACACACACACACACACACACACACATACACACACACACACACACACACACACACACACACAAACCTATTAAACAATGAATACATTTTTGCTAAAACACAGAATGTTTCCTTTTATAGGAAAGTATTCCAAATAAAACCATATGTACTATGAGAACTATAAGAATACATTAAGAATAACAACTTTAAGAAGTATTATAAAAAAAACTGTAATATATTTTTATATATTGTATAGTTCATTTAGTGCAACAACATCACACCAAGTATTCCATCGTGTGTCCCCATGCAAACAAGGAAGAATGCTCAAATATTCTTCCAAAAGTAGTTTTGTATTGGCTAGTGGCAACACAAAACTCATCTCAAATAAGAAAATGAAAAGAAAAACAAATGAAATTGAACGAAAATGAAAGACTAATTACTGCTGGTTTCAGCATTTAATAATTTTTTTAGTACTGTATGTCAGGGAGGTGTGACTGAGTCTTGACTTCCTGATTCAACTTTGGCCTACTGTACTTGCCATAGTTGTGTGGACACAGTGGCTTTGCACCGAGGGATTATACTTGATTTAACCTCTAAATAAAGTGGTAGATAATCTGGCCAAACAGTTGTTTGTTTACAACCTTGTTTTTCTTATCCGTCTGGCTTTGTTTGAGCAATGTCACTGTGTTCCCTGATTTCAGCAATTACTTTGCCAAGTATAGTGTCATCATAACTGATAGACATGAAGGCCAAACCTACCAAAATAAAACCCAAGCTGTAATAAACCATTAATAACCTTTAAAACCTACATCTTTAGCAATCGGAAACATGAAAAGTCTTCCGAATGGGGTCACGAAGAGCAAACCTCACCTGATCTGACCTCGTCCTGCTGGCCTCAGTGACGCAGCACTGCCGCTGCATGCAGTATTCAGCAGCATCTGTGGTCTGCTGCCACTGCAGGACATGGCTGCAGGCAGAGCACACAGTAGTTAATATGGAAGTGCTGGAGAGATGCATGTATGAGGAATGGATAAGGATAAAGCGTGGGGGCAGGAAGGACACGGGTGGAATACATTGGGTTGGAAAAACTGAGTAAGTCGTTGTTTATTAAAAAAGGTGCATATTGTAGATTTGGAGGGGACCTTGGTCTGGACCAGGGGTCTGCAACCTGCGGCTCTGGAACTGCATGCGGTTCCTTAATAATAACATTTTATTTAACTAAAATGTGCGTCAGCACAGCGCCTTATCTTCAAAATTTTGCCCCCTTCTGCAAAGAGAGACAGGGCCATAAAAATGGCAATAAACATCACCATAAGTTTGAATGCTCATTTAAAACTCCAGACAGATTTTCTTTTTTTTTTTAAATGTATTTGCTGAAAATGGCTCTTTTGATATTAAAGGCTGCTGACCCCTGGTCTAGACTGAAGCATCTGATCTCGTAATGGCTCAACATTGCAATTATTTTGTTCGAAAAAGGACAGAAGAAGGCTGTTAATTCACAAAGAGATAAAGACGAGAGGAAAAGAGCTGCAGTGACATCACTGGACAAGGACATTCATGCCTGTTTGTTACCCAGACTTGACGGACTCCAAACATGTATGTGTGTGTAGTGCTGACAGACACAAACATTATAACCAAACACTCAGTTGCTGGTGTGTGTGTGTGTGTGTGTGTGTGTGTGTGTGTGTGTGTGTGTGTGTGTGTCAGTGTGTAAAGCGTCCTGCTGACAGCAGTGTCCTGGCAGTGGCGTGGACGGTTGAAGGCGCTGACAGGCTTGTGTTGTTTCATGGTCCTGCTGGGGGCTGTCGGGGCAGGCCGGGCCACAATCTGCTCCTCTTCTGTCTTCATCGTGGCCGGGCCCCTGTGGGTTAAATATACAGCCTTTTGCACTGGTGTTGAGTATCTCCGACCAAATATTCTTATCTTAAAAGATTAAATATCTTTGTGTAATGGGAATGGTGTCACTCATAGTGACAAACCTACAGAGAATTATCACCCCGGTTCTGCAGTTCCCACCAGCTACTTGGAGCGTTTTAGCGTCATTCGTCTCATTGTTTTGGCTTTATTGCACGCAACAAAATGAATGCGATAATAACGAGTTAACGCAGGTTCCTTTCAACACAACCGATTTGTTTTGAGACGTAGAAAAGTAGGAAATAATGAGAGTAACAGATTGAACTAGCTTTAAAGCAACACTGTGGCACTTTTCCCGCTTTGGTCCCCCTACAGGTTGGAAGCGGAATTGTCCATTACATTACATTATGCAAGTTTGCCAGATCGGGTAGTGGATCTGTAGCCTGGCTCCGCCCTCCTATGTACTTCCACTCAATTTTCATTTTCCTTCAGTACTCCGTCATGGGTTTGCGGTATATTCTTGGGTTTTCTCCGGCCAAATATTTGGCGGTCCAATCAGCGAACAGAGGGAGTGGCTGAGAACGATGATGTTGAGGACCTGTGCTAGAAAGATGCGAGCGAAGCCATTCGGTCCGTTGTGGCAACACTACCAAATATCCAGAAGTTAAGGCTCGAGCAAGAACAATATTTGCTGAGTTGTGTTGGTGGCCATGATGTTGTGGCCCCACGGGGTTCGGGAACAGTTTGATTTTCCAGGTTGCTCCGTTAGTGGTGAAGGAGTTGGCTAAGGCTAATGCTAGCAATGCTAATGCTAAATATAAGCTGATAGTTGTTGTTGGTCTCCCCTCTTGTTGCACATGCGCATGACATACGTCACGACCAAACGTTAGCGATTGGTTATGGCAGATCCAGAGTGGCTCTGGGCAGATCCAATAGTTTTAAACTTCAACAGAGTACCCGCCTTCAAGGAAGTTAACACTTGTCAATGAAGAGTGGCCAGACTCTCTGTAAACATGAAATGTACCAGAGTCTGGTAGGACTAGGCTAGCGGATCTGTAGTTCGCTTGAGACATTAATGGACAATTCCGCTTCCACCCTGCAGGGGGACCGAAGCGGTAAAAGTGCTCTTGTGTTGCTTTAAAACAGAGTTTTCTTTAAGTGACGTGGATAGAGAGTAGTAGTAAACTTTATTTATTTAAGTGTTACATTTGTATATTTATTACAGATAAGAAATGAGCGATTCACTTGTGATTATTTGCGAGTAAACCATGGACAATTATGCGATTAATTAGGATTCAATATTTGAATCGATTGACAGCCCTACGTCACTACTTTTCTATTTTCGTTACAGTCTCACTCTCTTTTACTTGTATTTTTTTTAAATATGTTAGGTCCATATGTGTTTGTGTTGTGAATGTGAAAATGAACTGCTACCTCCTCTGTCAGCTCTAGCCACTGAAAAGAAATAAGCGGAGAAATCGGGCCAATTACAAAAGCTGGTCAGTCTGACGTGGTGCTGCCTGAGCTCATTACTATTCATGAGCTCGTCCTGTTGCGCTGGGTAAAGGATGCTGACAGCCAGGCTCTCATTGGCAAGCTGTTAGCCAATCAAGGTCAACCAGCTTAGCTCGTTGAATATTAATGAGAACTGGCACAAATCGAGCTGAGTCTTCCTGCAGGCTTTCGATACCATGCTAGAATGGCGTGAAACAAGGTAACCAAGGCATTGTTTTCCACAAAAAAATGTTACAGAGTCCATGGTAAAACTTCAGACATTACCACAAAGTAATGAAATATGTGTGGCATGGCACCTTTAACAGCCAGATATTTCCCTCAGGACTTGGTCTCCAATCCAGTAACACATATTCCCAGCTGGGAGCCGTTCATTACACAGGTTACCTGCAGATTATTCGGTAAAATCCTGCCACACTACCCTGAAATTAGGTTTCTTGTCAGACATCAGAAATATACTTGCATCCTTGTGTGGTATCTAAAAATTCTGCGGGACGAGGGAGGAACCGCCATCATATTAGATGTGAATGATGGCTATTCCTACCTTAAATTAAAACGTCTGTGTCTGCAAACCAATTCATCTGTTGTTTGTGTACCATCCCCATTCAGGCTATTGTTATCCAAGGTATCCTGCCCTGTGAACCTGTGAATGTATATTACCCATTGTCCTGTCATGTTTATGTTTCACTGAAGGTTGTTAGACGTTGTAAAAGTCAAAGTCATTTTCACCTTTACTGTGAAGGGCTGATGATAAGAAGGAACTCAAACCTTATTAACAGATTTACAGATGTGTTTTGTGAGGAGATCAGGCTTTATTCCATGGAAAATAAATAACCAGATGTGAAGCGACATTTACATGGAAAAGGTGGACATCTGATCTCAGTGGTAGCCTGACTGACCTGTGCGTGTGTGTGTGTGTGTGTGTGTGTGTGTGTGTGTGTGTGTGTGTAGGGGCAACCCGACCAGTGAGGCGGCCAACAGTCTTTCCATATCTGTCACATCCTGTTATGAGGAAGAACAGTAAAAAGGAACACTCTTGTGACGCTCTTAGCATGACACGATTTTTAATTTGTGTTTAGTCGCACTTCATGGCAAACGTTCTGTTGATTTGTCTTTTCTAGCATTTTTTGGTGCTTGTTCATAGAAAACTAAGTAAACTAATACTGCACACAAAGACGTATACCTGCTTTGTGGCCTTAGAGTCATAAATTGTGTGCAGCTTTAAGCAAGCTGTCATCGCCTGCTGTCATCCACAACTGTCGTGGAGTCGATGGAGCGAAAGGATGGAAAAAGAAAGACAGGAAAGAGAAATGAGGATGAGGACGATGACAGATGCTGAGAACATCAATCCTGACTCATAAGAGGAGATGAACAAGCCAAAAACTGACATTTGTCTCCGATTTAGATCCTGGGTCCAGTTGAAATCATCCTCCTCCTCCTATTCTGTTCGCCAAATTTCCATATTTCCATTCCCTCCATTTCCATTCACAATACTCCAGTGATTTTGGTGAGAAAGAGCAAGCCCATTGTTTTACTGAAGGTTGCTTTACTATCTAACTTTCAGAGTTTTATCTCACATGTGTATCACTCACTTCTTCCCCTTTGCCCTTGGAGAGCACACTGTATGATAAGAAAAATGCCAATTATAGCAAAGTAAGCCTTTGTGGCCAAGGATGTCTGCCATA
This sequence comes from Perca fluviatilis, assembly GCF_010015445.1. Taxonomy (NCBI): domain Eukaryota; kingdom Metazoa; phylum Chordata; class Actinopteri; order Perciformes; family Percidae; genus Perca; species Perca fluviatilis. The sequence goes on along the minus strand of NC_053130.1, from coordinate 26,245,664 downwards.
ATAAACAGCATAGGCACTGACACAAACTCATACACACGTATTGTGCTAGCCTGTTGAGGCTATCGCAGCAGAGATACTTGGCAAGGAGATAGTGGCTCTTAGAGGCGCTAAACTCAGCCTGTCAAGTAAGTTTGTGTGTGTGTGTGTGTGTGTGTGTGTGTGCGTACAAGTGATAAAAGCCATATTGATAGCTAATAAACATTTTATGTCTTTATGGATCACTATGTGTATGCGGGTTGTGTGTCACTGAGTAAGGCACCCTTCCATTTCAAAATCTTGCACCCTAAGCCTTTAATCAGACAGAGTGCGTTTTGGCAGCCTGGGGTGGCTTTCTGTGATTGTTTTCAATGTAAGTGAAGCGTTTTGCATGCTGCTGTTTGCGTTGCTTAGCGATTCGTGTTATTTTGCAGGAGCGCCCTGAATGCCTCGTGTTGAAAAAACTTCCACTCAGAGCGGACAGATCATCTGCCGTCACCTGCCGTCATTTAACTTCACAGCAAAATTGGCTGAGGATGGGCGATTCGATGGTTGCCCATCAAGAATAACAAGAAGACGCAACTGGTCGGATCGGGGCTTCTTCAACACGTCTTGAACGTGCAAACGCGCTCTCTGTCTGATCGTGGCCTAACAACTTTTTTCTTGTTCACTACACACTTGGGATTAATCTGTGAATTTTAATTAGTAAGTATTGGATTTAAAAAAAACTATTGACTTTTGGCAAATCATTTTAATAATAACTTTAATCGACTGGTATTTCTGGTGCCAACTAGCAAGGGTAGCAACGTTTAATCGACTAGTCTGTTTCTGTTTGGAATGCAGCCCAGGATTCTGGGAGGCCATCTGGATTGAAAATGGTCATACCTGGGAATGATTTACAGCCTGCTGGAATCTAACACACACACACACACACACACACACACACACACACACACACACACACACACACACACACACACACACACACACACACACACACACACACACACACACTTATACAGTACATCAATCACATTAGGGACAAAGCAACACCACTACAAACAAAAACAAGCAGCCAGAAACGCTGTGTCGTAACCCTACAAAACACACACACACACACACACACACACACACACACACACACACACACACACACACACACACACACACACACACATTGAAGTAGGAGTGCTGCTCAGCTGTGTTCATGAAGTGTGTCGTCCTCCCCCTTACGTGCCACACTCCTCTGTTTCTCTCGTTAACCTCTTCAGTCATCCCTCTATCTGTCCATTCTGATCTTCTCATCTTATCCCTGCTCCTCCTCTCACCCCCCCCCCGCTGATGTTTTGACCCTTGACCTGACGTCGACCCTTTCTGGTTTCACTGGTGGCATTCCAGTCATGGCTGCTGTCTGGATTTAAACACAGGCAGCTTTTGTGATTAACAATGTTATTTATTCATTTATTAACTTATTACTTACTTAGGACTCAAGTGTCATAGCTTAAAGGAGCAGTGTGTAGGGTTTAGGGGGATATATTGGCAGAAATGGAATATAATATTCCTAATTATCTTTTCATTAGAATATCACCTGAAACTAAGAATGGTTGTATTTTCAATAGATACTTTAGAATGAGCCCTTCATATCTACATAGGGATCGGGTCCTCTTCCATGCTCTGGACCACATGAAAAAGTGAAGGATATTAGAAGCACTTTTTTTTCGGTGATGGCTGAGCGTTACTGCGCAGCCTCCGACTGAGAGAGACGACGTAGATGTGGCGTGACCCACCTGTCTGAAAGTTGTAAGTCTTCTGGTAGCTGCGCCAAGAGAAATCTCAATCATTCCCAATCTTGCAGAGACGAAGAGTGTAGGTATATGTAAGGAGATAATATGGGCAAAGGCTAATTATTGCTAACTAAAATGCTAGTTAACATTAGTAATTAAACTTAAACAGCTAATGTGAGTCGAAACTGCCTGCGAGCTTCTCCTGTACTGTACGACAATTCCTCTACTGTGCGACAGTAAGTCGCTTGGTTATGACACAATCGTTAGCCTATTTTTACAAAAACGTCTGCTATGGAGCCATAACGTGAGGTACAAGGTAATGGAGCCTTTTATACATTGTCGTGTTTCTTTAGAAATAAACAATGGACAAATAGAGTCTTTAACTTTATTCATAATAATAAAGTTATTCGCTGTCAAAGTGGCGCCAAAATGAATAGGAGTCAATGGAATGCTAACGGCGGGTAGCTAGGTAGCATCAAAATGGCGCCATAGGAGGTACGCGTTGTGGAGAGAGGCCCCCACGGCTGTGTTACACCGCCATGTTTTCTACAGTAGCCCAGAATAGACAAACCAAACTGGCTCTAGAAAGGGCCTTTCACTTTTTAACATTATCTTGGTTGCAATCTGCAACCTCACAGCTAGATGCCACTAAATCCTACACACTGGTCCTTTAAGTTAAATTGACCTAACGTAATTTTGTTACTTTCTGTGCCAAACACTATCTTTTCATTCAAATAAGACTTTTAATGAATAGTTTGGGGAAATACGCTTACTTGCTCTCTTGCAAAAAAAGATCTGAAGACTGATACCACTCTTACATCTGCCTGTTAAATATGAAGTTAAAGCCTGCAGCCAGTTAGCTTAGCTTAGCTTAGCTTAACATAAAGACTGGAAACAGGGGCTGCTAGGCTAAAAAAAACAACATCTTTATTTACGCAAAAGTACATTTTGTTTTGAACCTTTGTTTGTGTGACTTCTTTTTCGTCACTTTTCTCTAGACTTAAATTAGGAAAAGATTGGAGGTGTGACAAAGCCCCTCTCCCCCCACTGTTGTATACAGCTGAAATGTTTCCCTCCAAAGCTTAGTGCTAGGAGTCACTGGCCTCACTTCCTTCACTTTACACACTTAGAAGGGAAATCTAATGAAAATCCTTATAATGCCATGGTCTCAAAATGCCTCAGGTTTGAAATCTTTGGACCATAATGCACCACCTCTCTTCATCACCTGTGTCCTCCACTGTACATAGTAATGCATACATGATGGTCATACAGTATCTGATAGCTATTTAGATAGCTTTACAGCAGTGTCCATACAGCCCATTCTGTGCCTATAAATGACTAGCAACCTCTGACAATGCAGTAAGTGCTCTACTGAGCTGTATATACATGGATATTACATTTGTGTGTAAATGTACCTGTAAGTGTGTTTAGGTCAATGTGTGTGAGTGCATTGTACAGACTATTCGCAGGGTTGTGTGTGGGAGTGCATGTGTGCGTATGTGTGTGTGTGACAGTGAGTGAGAGAGAGAAACGGACACAAAGCAGCTAACTAAACAACAACAAAAAGACAAAGCTGAGTAAAAGTGCAGCTCTGCTCTAGAAATACCAAAAGGCTCCACAGAGAAACCAGATGGGTGACACAATACACACAGTGTGTGTGTGTGTGTGTGTGTGTGTGTGTGTGTGCGCGTGTGTGTGCATGTTGTGGTTTGATGGATTAACTGATGATGGGCTTTTGAGGACCATCACCCCTAAACCAGATCCTGCTGTACACAAATACAGACAGAAGTGAAAACTTGAATTTGAACATAATGTAAGTATGCGCCTGGGCAACTGTACTGAAAAGAGGAGGATTTTAGGAAGCAAGCGAAACCATTTGTGTCTGTATTTGTGTGTATGGTTTACGCCTGAGTGGTCATTTTAGTAGACACACTGGCACTTTACATCCCCACCGCATCCATATAGGAGGCACGGCCAGTCAGAGCTATCATTTCTGAACATAAGCATTGCAGTATGTAATATAGACTGTTTTTAGGAATGGAGTTGTGACACTGTGTGTGCGTGTGTGTGTGTGTGTGTGTGTGTGTGTGTGTGTGTGTGTGTGTGTGTGTTTTGTCTTTGGCTGTCTGTTCAGTTTCAAGGACAGGTCAAACACTGCTGTCTTTTTATAGCACCAGCAATTCAGCCAGTGTGTGTGTGTGTGTGTGTGTGTTTGATAGTGAGGAACTTAGTGAATAAGAGAGCACACAAAGAAATTGTGTGTTTGTGAGAAACCAAGCGTAGAAAGATACTTTTGATACTATCATTTCTGTGATAGTGAGAGAATTGGGAGGGAAAATGTAGTTTGTGTGTGTGTGTGTGTGTTTGTGTGTGTGTGTGTGTGTGTGTGTGTGTAAGCATGTACACTCCCGTATGTCCTTGGGCCTTTCAGCACAGCTTTGTGCCCTGTCAGGGCAGTCATAAAAGTGCATGAATCAGCCTGTGTGTGTCTTTTTCCATTCAAGTGTGAAAAAACAGACAGCGCTGTCAGAAAAGAAGATGACTCACCTCACCTGCATTTCACACGCTCATTGCACTTGCCTGGGAAACAAACATATCACTGCTATTTTCAACAAGTGCATATGTCTACCCTGAAAGGATATACAGTACTGTAGATTATATGGAGGGCCTGTCAGGTGTTAAGGAATTCGAGATGGGAATTCTATGCTGTGAGATCAGCTAATTGTATCTCTAACCTTGCGATGTAGCGGTTTAATTTAAATGGTTCGTTTTTGTATTCTAATTTGGTTTGCTAATATGCTGGGCCAAATACACAAACCTTCGGTCGGACATCTGCTGCATGTTCCACTTGTTAGCAAAATGCTAGTGGAATCCTTTGGATAAAGATTAGCATAACGATTGTCTGAGACAGGTCGTTTTTTGGACCATGAATGCTGTTACAGCAGTAGCTATGTGTAGTTGATGTGATTTTAGTTATACATTTTATTAGTTACACTCAAAAATGTTGTTGAAAAAAAAAAGTTCTGTTGTGTCAGACACAAAGCATAGCTAGGTTAGCAAACAGGTAGTCAAACTCAAGGCCCGCGGGCCAAATCCGGCCCCTCGCAGCTTCTGATCTGGCCCACATTTTGGCCCACCTAGATTTTGCCACTTTTTCCGAAATTTTTGTCGCTTTTTCAGATGTTTTTGTCACTTTTTCTGAAGTTTTTGTCACTTTTGCCAATTTTTTTTAAAATTTGTTTTAACCTTTTTGTCACTTTTTCCAACCTTTTTGCCACTTTTTCCAACCTTTTTGTCATTTTTTTTCGCCGTTTTTGGGCGCTTCTTTTCTATGATGGCCGAGGAACTTTCTCCTGACTTCTTTAGGACTTTATGTCGACCAAACTGTAAGTGAGAAGACTATGTGACACATGCAATAATACAGTCAAAGATATTTTACTTTTTCGATTAAATAAAAGCCTGTCAATAAACTAATTAACATGTCTGGCCCTTGGTGTGATTCTAATTTTCCAGTGTGGCCCTTGGTGAAGTTGAGTTTGACACACCTGGTCTATATCGACATCATTTCATTTACACGATTGTTCCGGTGCCTCCGGAGGTTCTGCCGGATGTCCCTCATTTTTGGGCCGGATGCTCCTGAACTTCCGCTTTTCTTTGCGTTGGAATCCTAAACTCCTCCTCTGAACTAGAACTTTTTTTTTTTTCATTTTAATTCCAGAGCTTGCTTCCATATGTGCATATTTCCCACCAAAACAAGTTCCTTCCCGAGGCTATTTTGCAGAGCCACCGTACCTGCGTTTGGCACTTAGCGCCGCCCAAGACAATATGTGATTGCTTTAAAGAAATGCCAATAAAGCAGAGCTAGTTTTTCTCCTATCCTAGAATGCTGTGTGGACTAGCCAGACCTTCCTCCGCAGCACTCCGGAGGAAGGTCTGGCAATGCGAGACTAGCAAACAGGTTACCTGCATACACTCCGTGGTATTACTCTGTAGCAGGTGTAAATGAGTTTCAGGTGTTTTATAAGACTGATTTTAGGTGAAAATGTTTCTACAGAGCACAGTTATCACTCCGAAGAAAATAATATTTACAACTTTCTTCTAATATATCTAATCTAGCACAATAGCTGATATTATGTGGCTGATCAGAGCCTAGCTCACGGAAAATGACATTTACATTGTTAAAATATTGATAATATAAATATTTTATTATACAGATGTATTACAAGCTAAAGTTATCTAAAGTCTTTTTAGTGCAGTAAAGACATTTGTAACACTATCGCCGACATACGCCTAATATTAAATAGAGATTGTATAACAATTGGTTAGACACAGCCCATACATTATTTATGACATTACAGAGGTAATGGTATGGTATAAGATCTGCTTTTAAAAACACTAAACAATATACTCCTGGAAATTTCCAACTAGCCATCGTTAATGTTAATGACAACTGTGTTTTTCTAGCCTAGAAATCTAGCACCAGCAAATGTAATTTGCAGCCAGGGGTTTGGCAACTCTCCGTTGGCTTGCGAGCTGGAAAAACCAAACTCTGGCCGGGCCAATCACAATGTGTATAGAGTCGGTGGGCAGGCTTATGGCTGCTGCTGCTGGCGAATCTTTTGAATCGGCTTTGACGACTTGGAGTTAAGCTTTTCTTTGAGAAAAGAACAAAGAACGGCACTGAAGTTATTCTTAAAAAAGGCAAGATGTGTTCGGAGTTTTGCCGACCAGATACGGCAAAAGTTTAATCTATCAACTAGCTCTGCTAACTTCTTTATTGCTCTGCTTGGTTGTAGCGCTATCCTATTGCGTGCAGAGAGAATTTGAAAGACAACCATTTATCCCGCCCCTTGGATTGAGCCCTGTCAATGGTGAGTTCCCAGACCCAATGTCTTGATGTGGGTCTGGCTTGTCAGGCTAGTGTTTTTCTGCTATGATACATAAAATGCCTTTGTTCCCAGACCATGGCTTGTTTGTAATGTCATCACACTGACAGCTAATCATTGGCCTCTGCAACTTCACCTTCTGTTTCATGATTACTCAGCTTATAATTGTTAATATATGTAATAGAATGCCTTTAATTACATGATGAAACACCTGTCTTCCCCCAATCCCCCACAGTTACGCCTCTCTCCATCTAGTTTTCATTTCTGCAGCCTGGAAAAACACAGCCGGCTCAGAGCTCTGCTGTTTCTGCTATGCCTGGAATGACAGAAATGGACGCTTGTCAGTCAACTGAGTCACTGCACCCATTCCCTTGGGCATTAAACAAACTGAGGCTCTGCCCCTTTAATTAACCCTTTAGGCCAACTTTTGTTGTTGTTGGCTACGATTCCTCATTGAATGTCGATGGGATATAGTTTCAATGGCTGTTTTTCTTAAAAAAGACAGCCTTGACACGTGGCTACAGATCACACTGTGTGACACCTACCCTGTGACAGACACAAGCATTGTATGTGACTAAACTGAATAATAAGAATCAAACAGCCAACCGCAAGTTGATACATGTGCCTTGCCTTGCTGTCTGCTCCATGTTTTATCTTGTAGATTCCAGGTCTTGGCTAAGTAGAGACCTTGGATATCGTCACGGGGATGAAATATGAGCGGCTCCAGGTATGTCCCTAATAAGGTTCAGCAGTGTAGGAGAACACTGCGGTTATTAAGTCGGCCTGATAACAGGAATGAAAAAGAAACCCTATTATCCAAAGTCAGTCATCTTATTTTCCTGCACTTGGCTTTCAAATTGCTGTTTTGGTTTGGGTGTTTTTGTTGTCCACATGTAGTCAAAGATGTTGGGTCATGGTCAACTGGGTATAATGAGATGTGGAACAAATCATACCTCAACCAAATATTTTTGAAGCTTTGGCCTTTGGCAGTAGTAGAATCTAACTGAGTCAATTTCTCAAGTACTGTATTTAAAGGACAATTCCGGCGCAAAACGAACCTAGGGGTCAATAACACATGTGTACCCACTCGATCGCTCTCAGGGACATGTTTTCATGCTAATTGAATGTGTTTGTAGCTTGAAACAAGCTAGCGCGGACCGCTGATTAGCTTACAACGCTAGTATTCGGGGCACAGGGAAAGTAAAAACAAATCGCTATTTATAACACTAAAAAGGCTCAAAATATCACCACACTTCAATGGTAGCATAATTAGGGTCTCTAAATGTTAACCGAAGCATTGAGAACATTGTAAGTGTATGGACTATTTATTAAAAAGATAGTTTAGAAAGACAGTAGCTCCCAAGACGGCGGCCGCCTGTATACGAGAACGCAGCTGTCTTTATAATCTAAACTAATCAGTGGTTCGCGCTAGCTTGTTTCAAGCTAGAGAAACATTTGATTACCATGAAAACATATCCCAGAGAACGGTCGACTAGCTACACGTGTTATTAACCCCCAGGTTCATTTTGCGCCGGAATTGTCCTTTAATATGAAGTGCCATTTCAAAATGCTGTTGTTAATTTGTTGTTTGCCATATCTGCATTAAGCCTGCATGCCATCATCTACCCAGCCCGCTCAGGCAGTGTATTTTTTTTCTTTGCGACACATTCTGTGAAGAAGGCAGTGAGTACTAGCCAATCAGAGGCATGCTAGTGTGCAATTGGTTAAGCTACCGCGTTCCAATGGTGGCATATGTGGCTAAGGTTGCTGACCCTTGTTAAAGATTAAACTACCTGGCAGTATATAAAGTAGTTCAAACTGGCCCGACCTTTACCAGCAACAACATTAGTAATGCTTACACATTAATCCATCAATAATGATAATCCAATACTATATGATTTAGAAATGGGCCGATCTGCATGAATACTAAGTATATTTTGGTGCTATACATAGGTTAAAAAACCTTGGACAATGTACAAAAACATGGGCATTTAGATGATCAGAAAGGTTGACTACAAACTGATTGTTTAGCAATTATTAGCAAGAACTAGCTTTTCACCAAATACATTTGTGGCTAATCTGGCTAAACTGTCGGCTTGTTTACAACATATATGATCATCTTACGACTTTTGTTACTTGTCCCATTGGACCTATCTTTAGTGTCGCTGTGTTCTAAGATCTCAGCAATAACTTTAATGTTATCTAGAACGATAAAACCTTTGACCAGAGCTATTAAAATAAAAGCAATGTTGTACTTAACCATAGTTTTCCTTTAAGCACCACTGTTCCCTCTGAACTAGTGACTTATTACCTTCACAGTGAACATATAGTAACAGAATGGGAGACTCTCATATGACTCATCCTTTGTTCAATATCAAATCCAGACTTCAGACGTGTTTAGTGATGGGAGTCATGGGGTAGATTTATCTGAGAAAAAAGAAAAATATAATGTCAAACTTTTATTTGTGGATGAACTTTGACAAGTTTTTTTCAAATGTCTATTCTCCAATGTGGGATAACGGCATAAAATGCAAAGCATCTAAAATATCCTTTGTACCTAAGTTGTAAAAGACAACTTTACTAGAAAGAGAGCGCAATCTGATAAATGAGAGCAACTTTCCCCTGGAACGGTCCAATGTGTGGGAATTTCTCCCATCTAGCATTGAGATCATATATCGCAATCAACTCTCTCGCACCACACAGTTCAAAGTACGTATTACAGCTACGGTAGCCTTCATGCTTTTTTTCTGATGATTTCACTTGCTCTTTTCAATATCCTTTTTCTCTTTTTCTGGGCAAAGAAGAAGACTCCTGTTCCTGAAATTTGGATTTTGAATATGTGTGGTCCTCCATGTTTCCTTCTTCAAACTTGCCGGGGCCGGGAAGCTACGATACCCATTAGCAGCATTAGCAGCACCTGTGAGTTTATCATGTGAGAGCGAAAACACAAAAGGCGGAGCAGTATGTCCTGTATGTCCCTTACCGGCTAACTTATTTCAAGATGGCGCATGAATATGGAGCGTCTACCCCAGTTCATGCAAGTGCAAATGTAAAATTTCAAGCCAAAAGGAATACTTGGAATTGATGGTGGAGGTAAATATTCATGAAAAAGGACAAGTTTGTGAACGGGCAACACAGATTTTGATAATGAAAAACTATAAACGTTACACACTGGACCTTTAACGGACTGGTGAACTGATGCTCCTGTGGTGGATATGGAAGTGGAAGTCTGTCTGTCTGTCTGTCTGTCTGTCTGTCTGTCTCCCTTTCGGCTCACATGAACACGCTGCCACCTTTCCTCAAACACACACCTTATACACACACTGGCAAACTGGCACTGAACTCTGCACGTAATCACACTCACAAACTGGCATGAACACACACACACACACACACACACACACACACACACACACACACACACACACACACACACACACACACACACACACACACACACACACACTGGCTTTGATTGTGGCCAGTGTTGCATGCCAGTAAAAACAGTGACGGTTTGTGAGAAACAGGCGGGAGCCAACTTATCCTTGATATGACAGGAGCAATAGCAAAGCCTATCACATTACTCCTGCAATCATTAACTACTTGTAACCCACTTTGTGTGTGTCTGTGTGTGTGTGTGTGTGGTTGCATGCAGGGTTGTCTCAGTCAATCATTCAGTCCCGCAAGGCTTTCTTATGCAACAGATTGACTATTGACCTTATCAGGCCACTGTACACAATGATGTCATTCCCAGGTGTGTGTGTGTGTGTGTGTGTGTGTGTGTCTCTGAGTCTAGGGATGATGGATGTCTGGTTTACTTTACATACTCCTTATTTGTACTTCAGTGTAGGTAGTGTGTAGTTGCTTTGGACGTAGAGGTCATTCATACATTTGTACTTAAATTGTGTAATTACATGCTGACCACTGTCAAACATGCTGTGCCCAAAATACATGAAATCCCATTGTATAAGTCTCATAGTAAATTACATTCATATCCATCTTACCTCTCCCTAAAAAGAGGAATCACTTTCCAGGAGAACATGGCTCGGCAAGCTCACTGTATCAACACTCTTATCAGCCAACCTAGAAAAATGTATAGTCCTGGAATGTTTATTTATTTATTTATTTTTTACCCTTGTGAAAACACTGCTGTCGTTTTGAAATCTTTGTGATACTTATGGAGTAAAAAAAAAGTCAGATGTTTGAACCCTGCAGCAGCCAGTGGCCTTCAGAGGTGTCCATGGTGCGACATACTTAACCCATTTTACCTGGGGGATGTGTTCTAGTGGAGGTTTAATGTCTGGATCCAGTTTGGTTAACTGTACAGCAGATCAATACTCAATCAATGATTCACTTTTTGCAAAGCTAGCAGTGTTAGCTCTACAGATAGTAGCATTGATCGGTCGGTCCACCACTTTGTTTCCAGACCAGGGTTGTAGTGCTACTGGACAATGAACGCCAATTTTTGTCTAAGTGAGGAAATATTTTTAGTTCGCATAATCCGGTTGAATTTCATATTTCTTTTAAGCGCTTGAAGATCCAATAATCACTAAAGCGTATATCATGCAAGAGAAACATTCAAAACAAATGGAATGGTCAAAGACATATGTTGTCACACGTTGTCAAGTAGGAAAAGTGGTTACATACCAGACTCCATATATATATCCAAATATCAAACATCCATAACAACTATTGGAAGGATTTGGGGAATTTTGTTCATACAGTTTATCTAGATGATGAATAGTGACTTTAGTGAAATACCTCAACAACTATTGGATGGATTTCCATGATTTTGAATGAATTTGATTCTGGATTTATTGCAATAACTTTGGGGATATATGAACATTTCATCTTTTCTTGTTTATGACCAAATAACTGCTAAACTAATGTTATCTCCATCAGCCTCAGCCGTACTTTGTCTTTAGTGCTAACTAGGGTTGGGTATCGTTTGGTTTTTTTCCGATTCCGGTGCTAAATCGATACTTTTAAAACAGTGCCGGTGCCTAAACGGTGCCTGAACCGGTACTTTTCAATAAAGTTAAAAAAAAAGAAGAAGAAAAAAAATAAGGGTAGTAAACAACAGTCAGTGACTTGTTTATTGCTAAGGCCATGGTCAAAATTAAAGATTTAATAATAATGTAATAACTATAACAATAACAATAACTTATTTCACCAGTATATTGCTGTTGAACCCCAGATGGGAAAAGGGTATTTTACAATTACTGTGAATGCACCACGAGGCTACCTGTTTTAAGTGAATGCACCGTCTGTGTTGTTTAATTCCGACAATGGCAGCTGCAAGTGAACGCAACGTCTGTGTTGTTTAATTCCGACAACGGCAGCTGCAAGTGAAAGCACCGTCTGTGTTGTTTAATTCCGACCATATAAACATACTGTATATCTATGAATTGCGACAACGGCAGCTGCTGCTGCGCTGCAGAGCAGACTGTTACATCCCGCTGTTGAAGTCCTCCACAGTGAAATACAGTCACACTTTACACTGTTTAACGTTAGCTGTCAGCATTTTACCGGTGTTTAATCCAGCTGCTAGCTAAAGGTAGGCTAACGTTATATGCTGTCAGGTGTAGTGTAAAGTCAAGCACCGAAATGAGGCACCGAAACTTTCGTTCTTATTCGGTCTCGTTACTACCGTTTACGTCGCCACCGGTTCCCTATTGGCACCGAGTTTCGGTACCCAACCCTAGTGCTAACTAGCCAATGTAAGAATGCTAATATTTTATACATCATACCTACTAAAGATCAGCATGTAAGTTCTTATTAGCATGCTGATTGGCATTGATCGTTGGCATCGGACGTAAATTGCGTGCGGCAGAATCGTCCAACTGGGATGTCCCATGTGCACATGAATGATGATCCAAAAAGACGGATTCGTTTGACTGCTGTTTTCACCTGAACACAAGACTTCAATGAAAAAACTAGCAATGGTATTTTCTGTCATCAGTTCTTTCAGCAGCTTCAGCGGGCACAGAAAGAGTTAAGTGCATGCAGCCAGTAGGTGCACTGGTTATTTTCCATCCACTTACTGAGATGTGGCATCCGATTAACCTTCAGTACGCGGCTAATGTTAGTCTTGGAGCAGCATGGGGGAATCTCCAGCTGCCCGACTTTGTTTAGTCAAACTTTTTAGTCAAACACCTGCTCATTACCGCACGCACCGCAAACACACACTCACGTACACTGCCTTTTTCTCAACACATACGCACACTCAATGCAGAAACTTGGAGATGCCAAGAGGTTCCTCTCTAACTGTAGAGCTCAGGTAAATTAACGATGGCAAGTGCAAACCAATTTCTCTCTCTCTCTCTCTCTCTCTCTCTCTCTCTCTCTCTCTCTCTCTCTCTCAATTTCAATTTCAGTTTGCTTTATTGGCATGGCAAAAAATGCATCTGTGTTGCCAAAGCACAAGGACAAACATATATATATGTATAAACAGCAACAAGGAGTAAATACATCTCTCTCTCTCTCTCTCTCTCTCTCTCTCTCTCTCTCTCTCTCTCTCTCTCTCTCTCTCTCTTCCCGTCTGTCTCTCTCAGTGTTTGTCTTTGCTTGGCCTCCATTCAGCTCTTACATAACTGTTGGTGAGAACTTGCTGGCTGTTCAAACAGGTCGGCATCACAGAGGATTAGAGGCTGACGGACATGACCCACATACTGAGACACTTTTCTGCAGGTAGCTGTCAGCCTGTCACCCCCACCCCCGCTGACACACACACACACACACACACACACACACACACACACACACACACACACACACACACACACACACACACACACACACACACACACACACAGACCGAGACACTCATACATGCCCACACAGAGAAATCTGCTCCTGTCATGTTTGAGGATCAGGGCGTTACATAGATAATAAATGGCTGCCAGCGGTGAAGCAGGTGACTGCAGTGCAGTCGCGTCTTACTGTGAACCCTGTCTCAAGGCCATGGATAGACTTCCCATTGTTCTGCCAATTCTTTTGTTTGAGTCATGACTCATTTCAGACACGTGGCTGATTCAGTTTGTGCAGAAGTGCCTTGTGACTTGTTGTGTTGCTTTCATTTGTTTTACTGGAGGAGGAAGTTGCTCCTAGATGATGTTTGTCAGGCCACTTCTAAAACTAGTGAAAGGCTATAAGCGTGGCGATATTCTTTATCTTCTCTTATTGTCAAACAAGTCCCCACGAGTACACCGAAACCAACAATCTGTAAGTCTGTTTCTGTTTGTAATACTTTCCCACTTCCCTCTTCGGACAAGCCTTAAGTCCATTCGTTTCTACTAAAGGCGGAAATCTTAAAGGAACACGCCGACTTATTGGGACTTTAGCTTATTCACTTTATCCCCCAGAGTTAGACAAGCCCATACATACCTTTCTCATCTCTGTGCGTGCTGTAATGCTGTCTGACGGCTCCAGCATTAGCTTAGCCTAGCATAGATCCTGCAGGTGAATGGTTCCAACTAGCCTACTGCTCCGAATAAGTGACAAAATAATGCCAATGTGTTCCTATTTACATGTTGTGATTTGTAGAGTCACAGCGTGTACAAAAAACAACGTAACATGAGACACAGCCATCTTCTAACCGTAAACAAACCGGGAACTATATTCTCCGGCGGAAGAATATAGTACTTGGGCGGAATGATTTGCTTTGCAACAACCTGTCTGAGAATATAGTTTCCGGTCTGTTTACTGTTAGAAGACGGCTGTGTCTCATGTTACGTTATTTTTTGTACACGCTGTGACAAAAAATCCCAGTGTTGGGGGGAGCTTTTCCCAAACTTTAGCTAGTCAAGCTACAAGCGACGCTTCATGGGGAGAAGTTAAGCAAAGCTAGCAACAATACACTTTTGTTAAAAGTAGCAAGCTAGTTACTCAGAAAAAGTAGCATAACACATTAAAAAGTTTCCATGTCGTATTATGAAAAACATCTGCAGTTGTGTAACATGTCTACTGTATACGGTAGAGCAAAGATTTGATACTTGTAGCGTCACTTCTCTCCAACACTGGCCAAGAATATATTGTCTCGTTTCAAAAATTTGATAATATATTCATGATCAATTATTGATTTTCAAGAATAAAATTTAAGCAATAACAAAATGACGACGTGGAGCAAAATAACATGACAAAAGACTAACGTGGACAAATAACATGTAATAGAAATAATAAAATACGAATGTATCAAAGGCAGCAAAGATGAAATGAACATAAAAGTGAGACAGAAGAGTAAAAAATAAAGAATATTAACAATAATAATATTAATTATAATGTTTACAATCATAATAATACTAATAATATAAATTTAAAAAAAGTTTACACAAATGATTAGCATACACCATATTTTTTTTACATTTGATCTATTTATACCATTCCACATTATACCCGTCATGTTCCGTTTGTGAGGTCATTGCATGGGGTGTAGCTAGCATCATCACGGGGCGCTATATCACTCCAGGTAGCAATTATAATAATTCATAAACATCAATATTCATACATTCTTGTTTGAAGCCCAACAAAACTGCCACATTAAATCATAGTGAATTACATGCATTAAATGTAATTACATACATTAAAAAACAATAACATCCATCATATCTGAGGTAGATTATCATTAGTCTAGTTTGTACTGAAGATCAGTATCGGCTCCAAACATCAGCAATTAAAATGCTGCTGGTCCAACCCTAACGACGTCAGAAACACATACAAATAAAACAAAAATGAAGCATGAGTCATACAGTATTTATCCGTGCTCTTAGTGTAACCCTGCCGGGGAAGCCAGATGAGTGCCTTCACCACAGCGTGCCACCGAGTTTTAGATAACCACAGGGTTGTCTGTTTTTATTTATCTCTGGTTCGCAGCTTCGTTGACAATAGCTTCATTATCCTGACTTCACCCAGCTGGCACTTCAGGCAGGGCCCGAACTAAATGTTAACTCAGACCTGATGAAGCGCACGTTCAGAGAGCCAATCCTGGTTCATCCCCTTAAACCGTCACCCTGACAATGTGCACCCATCGGTGGGTTACCACGACGATGGCAGAGTGGTGCACAAGCACTTAGCACGCCCGGTGTGACATCGATCACGTTTACACAACCTGTTGAACAGAAGGGACAGTAGCGAGGACTGTGTGTGTGTGTGTGCCATCCTGAAGCACGTGATCGCACACGTTTGTTTGCTCGTATATGTGCGTTTGTGTGTGTGTGTGTGTGTGTGTGTGTGTGAGAGAGTGAATACACTGTATGTGTGTGCCGTGTGTTGCCTGTTTATCAATGTAAAGCAGACAATAAGAGGAAGCAACTCCAGGAACACAGCATCAGCTGCAAACAGCATTAACGCTAAAGCAGCTTCCTGTTTAACACGTCGTTACTAAAAAGGTAAATGAGCAGATTGATTCACTTGACATTCACACTATGGAGGAGTGTGAAAAAGCTTTCACACCTGAGCTGTTTGGTCTGTTTAAACCGAACCGTGGAGCGTTTCATCTGATAGGCTGGTGTGGTTTGTGGAGATGTGAAAGTTCATTGTAACTCTAGCACAGACCAAACAGCCAAACTCTGGTCCGCCTGTAAACAGGGGCTCTCGGGTCAAGTCAAGTTTAGTCAAGTCAAGTCAACTTTATTGTCAATTCTGCAATATGTGCCAGACATACAGAGCAATTGAAATGTATAATATTCTGCACTGCAGTCGAGTTTGGCTGAATGAGAACGCAATCCATCCAAAGTATAGAAAGTGAACAAAAATAAAAAAGTCAAATGCCTATGTCTTAAGCCCTGTCGGCTTGGTGGTCCACTGTTAGTGAATGTGTAACCATGCCTTCAAACATGCACGGGTATGCACGTACGCACACACACACACACACACACAGTGAGGTGACTATCATTTGTACGTACGTTTGCAGGTAAATTTGTGGGATGCGGTTGCGTGTGCGTGTGCGTGTGTGTGTGTGTGTGTGTGTGTGTGTGAGAACTCTACAGATAGGGAACAGGTATTGTAAGATTGTGCGTCATTGTGGGGTCTCCTAACCACACACACACACACACACACACACACACACACACACACACAGTGAGGTGACTATCATTTTTACGTACATTTGCAGGTAAATTTGTAGGATGCGTGTGCGTGTGTGTGTGTGTTTGTGTGAGAACTCTACAGATAGGGAACAGGTGTTGTGAGATTGTGCGTCATTGTGGGGTCTCCTAACCACACACACACACACACACACACACACACACACACACACACACACACACACACACACACACACACACACACACACACACACACACACACACACACACACACACACACACACACACACACACACACACACACAATGAACCAGCTGAGTGCAGCCAGTAAACCTCAGGCCTGACTCACCATGCTGTTGTTATTCTTGTTGTTGCTCACGGGCTCTCTGTTGTTCCACGACCTTAACCTTTGCACTACTGTCTTGCCGTGGATGAGCGAGCATCTCTGGGTGCTCCCTGCCCTCCCTCCCTTTCGCTCTCTGCCTTTCTTCTGTGTTTTTCCCTCTCGGTTTTCTTTTATCTCGAGTTGGAGCGGGCTTCCTGCCTAACAATTGGAGGAACCCAGTAGTCATAGGTGTCACGCTCTCTCATCTCCCTGTATCTCTGTCGCATGCATGGATAGAGCACACTCACTGACACATACACACATTACAGACAGCTGGCGAGATGAGGCAATTCTGCAGGAAGAGCCAGTTCCTGTTCAGGAGTTCATGGATGATAGCCGTTTCAAATGGGGACCTAGTGTGCTTGTGTGTGTGTGTGTTCAATTTAGAATAGTTTCAGCGATTTACAATAGCTTGAAAAAGTTCAGTTGTGTGTCACATGACTTCAGAGCAAAGAGTTTGTTATCACAGCAAGTCACCAACATAACACATTTTTGGACAGAGCAACAATGTGTATTACCATCTGCAGGTTCCTGAGCTTTATACATAATGATCCAACCTGTAACTAAACCTGTGCAAGTGTTTGTTGTCATGGATCTATAACATGCCATTCAAAGAGCTGATGAGAGCTTTTACCAAAAGGTAGGATACTTTGAAATATAAAAGAATAAGTATACGGTAGACGTGATAAGGGACCCGTGCAGGCGACATTTGGTTTTCTGTTTTCCCTTTTTTCGCCGCCATTTGAACACTTCCATTGCATTTTTTGGCAAGTACTCTTCAATCCAGAGCTCCTCAAAAGCATCCCTCCTCTCTATAGTTTTGCAGTGTAGCCAGTAGGATATCCACAAGTTCAACTGCTCTTGCCAGGTCAAGAGATGGCGATTGCAGCATGTCTCAACCACAACTTTGTGTCTGTGAGTATCTCCCTAAAGACTACCAAAAGTCCTATGAGTGTCAGATCAGTCTCTGCAAGTAGACCCCTTGCATCGACTCCCCTGTCGCCCGACTCTCGTGTGTGATGTCTTGAAGAACACGTACGACTGCAGGCAGCCCGCCCATCAAGTTAGACTGACCGCCTACACGCCCACCATGTGTCACTGAGACACGGAAGTTCCTTGGGCTGGCCCTGGTACGTCTCCTTCTGAACCTCTACCCGCTTCTGGTGCACATATGAACTGGAAATAAATATGTTGCACTAACTGTGGAGGTAAACAGATTCATAGACATTTAGGACACCCTGTGTGTTGAGCCCTCTGTTTTAGCTACAGAGTGAGACATCTCACTTCTGTTCCATCTTTGTTGGGAGTCGCACATACGCAGTAGCTAGGTAAGGACTACTAGCCAGTCAGAAGCAGAGTATGAGGGCGTGCCACGCTAGCAGCTAGGCGAGCATTATAACGTGTGTTACAAAGTGACGCACTTTCGTCACGGAAGTAAAGGCTGGACTACAATAGAGCTGTTTGGAGCAGTTTGTGAACAGGGTTTTCTGTTGGAGATGGTAAGTCCCTTTGGGGTGGACTTTGGGCTTTTTCACTTTGTAAACCTATAACGTGCACAAAAAAGATATATAACACAATAAAGGAAAGGGGGAAAGCCAAAAAGCATAATGTGAGCACTTTAAACAGATCATTGGGTCCATTGGGAGCAGCACCAGTTATATTTTAAATTCAAATACTCTTTTTTTTCTACGCTAACATTTTTCACCTATCAGCCAATTCATTGTTTTACAAGAAATGCATTGGTTTAATAGCACCTTTATATTGCACATTTCAAATATCTTCATCATTAGTTTTCTGTACTGTTTAGTTTTGCCTTACATTTCCACAATTTAGAATTTATTACTGTATTGTATATACAGTATTACTGATCTTCCTGTATCGTATTTGTATATATTTCTTATCTTTTATATTATACATGTTGTACGTGTCCTTATTGCTTCAGTTCCAATCAAAACCATGAAACTTGCACTATATAACTTTTTGATTAAATGTTGTTTACCATCTCAACCAATTGTCAGGCTAGTCAGATTCATTTTATTTAAAACAGGGACAATGCACAAGTTAACATTAACCTTGTATAAGAACAAGGAGAGATGCATTGTGCCAGGTTGTAGCACAAGTGCTATTTTCCGCCCGTAGTCCCTTTACAGGTCATTAACACAATAAAAATGCCATGCAAGTGAAATACAAAACATTAAAATATACAATTTTACAACCACAGTCACACCTAATTTACAATTAAAAACTATGTGCTGAATTGTTCCCCCTTCTTAAAACCAACCCCCACCCCACACCAACAAAGCTATGCAATCAAAATCCCTACCTATCCCAGTACACACACACACACACACACACACACACACACACACACACACACACACACACACACACACACACACACACACAGCTTCCATTGGCCCGCTGAGGCTGAGGCACACACACACCTATTGATCATAACTGTGCCCCGACCTGCCCTGATACTGGGTTTGCGCTGTGGTGCTCTGTGTATAGTCTATTTCAACGGCCTTCCGCTTCCTGGATTGCTCCGTTACCACCGGAAATTCCGCCGTATATCCTTCTTTTTCGGTTAGTACGGGCGCCTGGGTAGCTCACCTGGTAGGGCTAGCGCCCACATACAGAGGCTTAGTCCTCGACGCAGCGGTCGCGGGTTTGATTCCGACTTGCGGCCCTTTGCTGCGTGTCGTTTCCACTCTCTTTCCCCTTTCATGTCTAAAGCTGTCCTAGCTAATAAAGGCCTAAAAAAAGTGTATGTAGAAGGGTTAGACAAACAGGGGTATAAAAAGACCTGAGCTCCCACTGTGTATTCAGATGGTTGAGGTTAGGGGAAATCCTACGGCCGCTTCATTGGATGGCGCTTTGTTTATCAGCTACATTTTCTACAGCAATCTGCAGCGGTCATGGTGACTGTGTAAAGTTTGTCTTTTCTAAGTTGCGGATAACCAAGTCCTGAATGACTGAAATGCCAGCTTTCTGTTTGTCTGTGTGTGTGTGTTTGTGTGTCTCAATGCCATACGTGATTATACTGTGTTTTAAAAGGTTATATATGTTTTATAATAATGATTTCATGGGAAAACGCAATCATGACAACTCACGACTGACCTAACCTAACACAGTCACACAGATTCAGCACACAGAGTGCACACACACTGGAAAACAGCTGGAGGTTGCCCCGGCACCAGTGGTCCGCTGTGTTGATTGACAGGTGCTTTAACAGGCTGTGATTGGCTCTGATCTCACCTGCGATGGACCAGTCGCTGATCACTGTCTGCGGTAATCCGAGTCACACACACACACACACACACACACACACACACACACACACACACACACACACACACACACACACACACACACACATGAACACTTCCAGTCGTGTATACGCTCATACACCCACCACCTAACCCCCTGCCTCTCTACACTAACAATACCCCTTCAATGTCTCAAACTGTGTCCCTCCAAATTTAGTCCGTCCCACGTTCATTTGGAAATGAAGACATTCTGTTTGATCTGCATAGGAATTTCCCTCTCTCCCATCTCTAGGACAGAGGGAGAGAGTCGCACAATGTACCAGTTAAAAAGACTTGGTCTCCATTGAAACTGGGCTCTCTAAACTCCCTGTAGAGCCCCCGGGGCCCCCATTACGGTTCTGGCCTCTATAGAAGGAGCTGCGGTGCTGAACACTGGGCCTCCTTGTATTCTCCCGGTGCCCCAGCCGAGAGCCATTGACAAGAGCCACAATGTCCCGAGCGCTCCTTTACAGTAGAGAAGGGCTCTTTTCTCTAAAGGGTGGCTGGGGACTCAGAGAGGGGGACCTACTTTTTCACAAGGAGCCCTCCCAATGGAGGCATCTGCAATCTGTTGCTTGCCCCCAGCCTGGTCCAGCCCCTTCTTCCCCTTCAGCTCCTTTTTATTGCAAAGCGGCCTCAAACAAGGACAAATCAACCATGAATTCCTTAGCGCCTGGCAGGCGCTGCCCGCTCCAGCTCTGTAAACCCTCTCTCCTTTTCTCTTGTGCTCTCTCTGAGCATTCAATCTCCATCCCTCGCTCTCTAACTCTGTCTTTTGTGTAAAATAAAATAAAAAAAAAAAGGCCTGAAGGCCTGTTTTTTCCTAGCCTACCCCTTTTACATTTTCCCGCTCCCGCCTCATGTGTATCTTTCAACTGCTTCCCACTCTCTCTAAAAAAGTAAAGTGGCGAATACAGGAGGTGAGAGGGCTAACGAACAGAGTTCCCAATAAAAGGCCTTTATACAGAGCTGGTAAATGGGAATCTGTTTTACAAGGCATCCACCCATCTACCAGCAACTTCATCCCAAGTCCCTTTCCCCCATGTGAGATAAACACAGGTAAAAGACAAGACAGGGGGCGACAATACACATTGTGTTACAATGACGCCGTTATGTATGACAACACATAATGTAATGTAATGTGGAAAAGGTTGTCGCTAAAACTTTGATTTCACTCTTAGAATTCTTTTGAAAAAGATCAAGAAATATGTCGACTGAAAGGGTGGAAGGTGAAATGAAGTTGTACAAGAACATGTCTGCCTGTCTGTTATGCCGTCAATAAGTGTCTGTCAGTTTGTCTTGTCGTCCTGACTGTCTGTAAAGGAACTTCCATGCGGCTAAGCTGCTGAGGATCACATAATAGCGGCTGTAAAATAGGACCACAGGCTCAAAGGAAGCTCAGTCAAGCCAGAAAACCATTTAAACCCACCTGTTTTCCTCCTCCTCCTCCTCCTCCTCCTCCTCCTCCTCCTCCTCCTCTCCATCCTCACATCCTTCCTTTACAGCGAAGCAGGGTGCTGTTCAAGGGCTGTATAGCTTGCTGTATGGCCCCTGATCCCACACAGAAACTGGGTGTTCAACATCAAAGCTCACATGCAGTCCACATATAGCCCCTATGTGAAGTTTCGCCAGCTTAGCTGTCCAGCACAACAGATGGAAATTCAAAATCCAACAGGTGTGCGGCAGCTTGGATGGTATTGTTTTAAAGACACTGATGATGCAATGAAGATTTTTTATTATTGTGTAGGCAACAAGGGCTTACAAGACCCCACACATTAGTATACGGCATGCAGCACGTACATGTTAAAATGATGGTACTAGCAGTTCAAAAGTAAAGAATACCATTTAACATCACTTCTATAGTCACATTTTCAGACATGTACGACCATAGAAAAAGTCATACAGTTCTAATACATCATATGTATTTATTTATAGTCATCGTTTTAAGGGACCATGTACAATATTAGATATTACCATTTGACATATTGTTCCAGAGTTAGTTTAAAGGTAATTTGTATCTGCAGTATCTTGGCTGACAAGTTATTTTTCAAGCTTTTGAGAAATCTACAGACATCAAATTTGAGCAACCATTCAAATTTCTGATCATCTGTATACCAGATAATATACCATAAGCTGGTGGAAAACAAGTGACATGTAACATTTACTGTTAATTAGAGGGTAGTAATACTAGGCTATAATAGAAGGCATGAATGTTAATCTGAACGAAGAACTGCCACATGGAAACACATCCACATGCACACACACACACACACACACACACACACACACACACACACACACACACACACACACACACACACACACACACACACACACACACACACACACACACACTTGTACATGTACATGAACCCGCCACACGTGACTTGAGATTTAAGCTCCACAAACACAGGACCTTGGTCACACAAGCCCTCTGTCAAGGCCACTGTCGTCGTCTTTCCTCCTCCCTCGCCCTCTGTAAAGCCCAGGGGATCCAGTCATCCAAGGCCACTCCTCTGTGCACATCTGCTGTGCTGGACAGCCAGGCTGGCAGGCGAGGCGAGGCGAGGCGAGGCGAGGGGCCGAGTTGGGGCCCGGCAATCAGGGTACTTGGCTTTGGAAAGGTTGTGGGCCTGGTGGCTGGATGGAGGGGGGGGGGTGAGATGCCTCAGAGTAGTGTGCGGGCTTCCATGGAGATACTGTCTTACAGTGTTTACAACCTCCCAATGGCGTGTCCGACCTCTCCTCCCCATCCCTCTATTTCTCCACAGGCCCACTGTGTCCTTCCTCTTCTAATGTAAATGTTGGGGGCTGGCAGGCTGTTGTTGTGTGTGTGTGTGTGTGTGTGTGTGTGTGTGTGTGTGCGTGTGTGTGTATGTGTGTGTGTGTGAGAGAGAGATAGAGAGAGAGAGAGAGAGAGAGAGGGTGGGTAACTTGTTTTGGTGATTCTCTGCCTTCCCTCTGTGTTGGAGTGGTGTTTTACGGTGTCAGCCTTTTCATTTTATAACTCCCTCTCTATCTTTTCTCTTTTATAAGAGGTTCTGTTCGTCCAGGCCTGCTGCCCACCAAAAGGCTGGTGTTAGTGCAATCGGGCATTCACACCACCACCTATTGAAGAGAGTGAAAGGTGGCAGGGCTGAAGAGTGCTGTCTGGCCCTGAGCAGTGGGCACCTGGCAGTGTCCATGTGCCAGCCTGGACACCAGGCCAAACCCATCCATCTGACCGTGTCATTCAGTCTAGAGCTCCTAGAGTCCTAAAATCATGTTTTTCTTCAGACAAGTCAAAATAATCAGTCAGGGGCGAGGAACTATAAGATAAGTCATAACCACACACTGTACATGTAGAAGTTGGAACAAGTTGATTGACGTATTTGTGGAAACAGCTTCTAAGCTTCAAGCCTTTGGGTGGACGTTTCCAGTGAAAGTGGTGGACACGTACCCTGGAAATCCAGAATTCTCACCAGAGCACAATTTGAATTTGCTCAGCGAGTAACTCTGGCATTGAGTAATGATGCTCATTAACTATGCCCTTGTAGCCGAGCTGCACCAATCACATCGGTGTATCTGATATAGGCGGGCCAGAGGCGAGCTAACCAGATGACGACAGTTTAATCTACCAGTTAGCTCCGCTGGTAGCTAATGGGTACGCTCTGGATATGTCGTCCCGTGTATTGTTGTGATTGGTCGTTGTGTTATCCAATTGCGTGCAGTGAGATTTTCAAATGCATGCTTGGTGCCGCCCCTCGAGTTGGGCCATTTTCATTACTCAATGCCAGACCCTTAATCTTTCGGATTTGGGTCTGGATTTCCAGGCTAGTTGACACGTCCGATGACAGCTAATGTAGGGTGCGCTCTCACAGCAGAAAAAGTACATACAATTTTCGTCTTTTTGGGCTACGCTAGCAGCTAGCGTAGGCTATTTCTTTTGTTAAACGCTAAAAGATTGAGTTTGGATTTACCAAAGTCACAAAAGAACACAAACAAACTCACAGATCGGGGCAGCGGTAGACCAGCAACTAGCCGAACGAGGGCAGCACTAGAACAGCAACTACCATTTTCTACAAAGTAAAATGACATAGACAACAGCCTTAGTTCCCTGTCAGAAAGGGCTGTCTGACGGCAAGGTAAAGTGGTGAAAAAATTCTAAATATTGCGTACACTTAAAGGAATACTTTGCCGATTTTAAACCAGCTCTGTGTCATCTGGTCTGATCATATTTCGTACTGCATGACAGCATGAGCACAAGCCGCTCCCACTACAACCAAATGCATAGGTTCCGTATACAACAGAGCTATAAAAATTATGGATAAAAAACCAATACGTTACCATCACTGTACCATCATTAAGAAATATAATTTAATGAATTTTGAGAGCTTTAGTAATTTTTGTTTTCTTAAATTAATTCATAAGTGCATTAATCATTTAGCACCTGAGCCACTAAGTTCATTTGTTGAGAGACTGAGCAGCACCAGAGTCACCAGAAGTTCCACAAATCATGACTGCAAAATACGATACTGCAGGACCAGTTTAGGTCAGACGAGCTTCTCTGTGAAGAGCTCTAAACTTTGGAACTCATTACCATCTGACATCAAGACTGTAACTGACTTTAAAGTGTTTACTTTCAAGCTCAAAAACTGGTTAAAAACAAACCAAAAGTGTACTCATTTTTAATTATTGTATGTAGGTAAGAATTGTAAATGATATGCATGTTTTTATATCATGTTCATATTATTTGTATTAGGACTGGAGTTGTTTATTTATTATGTTTATTTTGAATTGAGATAGTTAAGTATGTACATTTTATTGTGTATAAAAGCCCAACCAGGGACAGGAGTTGAAAATTAGCATCTGCTATAAACTTTTTATGCAGCACTTCAGTGACAAGCTTTGTTTTGACACTATGTCTGTCTGCATTGTCCCTGTCAAATAAATAAATAAATGAAATGAAAAAATCTCGGCAGACCTCTGCGGCTCCGCTCCGTCCTTAGGAGACAGGTAATGCCCAATCCACTCGTCCATTGCTAACCTTAAATGTTTCCATTTTGTATCAGGTTTTAGTTTGTTTGTCTAAAACTAATTTGTCAGACGTGGAGTGACACTTACTGTGCAAAGGATTTAGACATCATAGCCGTATATGGCTATTTATATCACGGCTATGAAGCAATCAAATTGCTTGATTTGAGCTACCCGTTTTATAATTTTAAATTGACTTTAGTTACTTCTACCAACGTTCAACCTGTTGCACAGGGACCTATATGTGAGCCAAGGTGTTTCTCAGTAATCTGCTCATCTCAGCGTCTTTAACGAAGTTTGACATTTCTTTGAATGAAGCAACGATGAAAGTCTTTTGGTTTGTTTTTTCATTAATTGGCCTAAAGCTCTACCAAGAAGAAATCACCAAATTAAAGATCTGGTTAAAAGCAAATCAATCTGTGGGTTGAAGGGAATGACTCACATATCTGTCTGAGACAAATGTTTCAAATCTGTGAGATAACGAGGGGAGGAACAATGAGCCGGGTGAGAAAACCATTCAAACTACAATGAGTCATTTCTCCTTGAGAGCACTTTCTTTTCTAAGAATGATCAGCTTCACAATAACTCAACTACAGTTATATAGTCAAAGGGAGAAACATACACACACACACACACACACACACAACACACACACACACACACACCATTCAGGCAGCTAGACAACTAGCAGACTGGTGATTGATTTCTGTGGGTAAGAACAGAAGCACCTGACCATTAGCGGAGAATGATGGGTGGAGCCCGAACAGAGGGGCTTTTTACAAGCCCAGTGTGACTGACAACAACACCCGGGAGCCGTGTGTGTGTGTGTGTGTGTGCGTGCGTTTGTGGTGTGTTTGTGTGTGTGTGTGTGTGTGTGTGTGTGGGGAGGGGGATAGAGAAATAGACAGGGGGAATCTGGAGGAGTGTGTTTCAGTGTGTGTGTGTGTGTGTGTGTGGCTGAGACAGAAAAAAAACTTTCCCTGTGTGAGTGTATTTATGGTGTGTGTATGTTGCGGGGGAGAGAAGGAGGCCCTCATCATTCCCATCAGTCCAGCTGTGCCTCTTTTTATCCGCACTTCCGAAGCCCATCAAGTTTGCTTTTCACGCCAGCCCCCACACACACACACACACAAACACACCAGTGCACTTGACAGAATCTCTGTCTACCGTTGCACATCAAAGGCAGAGTGAGGGAAAACAGCCTCTTTCAAGAGGGAAGGAGAGG
Organism: Perca fluviatilis; assembly: GCF_010015445.1. Lineage (NCBI taxonomy): Eukaryota > Metazoa > Chordata > Actinopteri > Perciformes > Percidae > Perca > Perca fluviatilis. Next base: position 26,219,044 of record NC_053130.1, on the reverse strand, counting down.
AGAACCCCCCCTCCTGCCTCCATCTCAAGACCCCCTGCTCGCCTCTTTTGTTGTGTCACTTTTTCTTTTCTCCCCTCCCTTTTTCGATCTTTTTTCCCCCCTACCTATCCTATTCATTTAGGAGACTGTAAAAAAGATTGCCAAGTTCATAAAGGCCCCCCCCCTGCTCAGGGGTCCATTGTGGGACTGGGGAAGGTGGTGGTATAAAAATCCATATACCCGCACAGGGTGCAATGCTGGGTCTTTGTTTGTGGTAGAAGGGGAATAATGAGGAAAATAAAGGGATAGTGTGAGGGAATGATAACTTCATGAAGGAATGAGGAGGGAAACGAGGTGAAAGGTTACTTTTCATTTTCCAACTTTCTGTTGAATAACTCAAATTTGCAGACCATCTAGCTTGTCCTTAAAGCGTCCCGAGTCTCAATGTACTGTTTACTATAGAGTACTGAATGTCTAGGAATAGAATAGTAAATGGTGGAATGACTTCACAATCTTTAACATAACAGGAAAAGCACAGTTGTAACTAATAACATTAATGATGGCTCTGTTCCATTTCAGTGTCCCAGTAAAGTGCCGGCGTTCACAATCACAGGGCCCTGAAACTACAATATACCTGAATGGAATTCAGCCATTGTTATTGTTATTGATTGCATCAGTGCTTTCCTTACTTTTAGCTAAAATGCTTCCTCTGAAAAAGGCCTGCTGGACGTCATTCCTCTGTTTTTATTGGATTCTGGAGTCACAAGTCAGACTGCTCCTTTAATTGTTTGGTTGCACTTTACTTGAAGGTAGCTACACAAGAGTGACGTGACACTGTCATGAACGTGTCATAAACATTCTAAACAAGTCATAAATGTTTATGACATAACGCTTCTTTTAGGAAGTGTCATTCGGCTTCATGACAGGTTATGGTTATGGTTATGGTTAGGGTTAGGGTTAGGGTTCATGTGTCATGTCACTCTTATGTAGATACCTTTAAGTAAAGTGTTACCAGTTGTTTTGTTCATAAGGAATACCCCAAGCTGTATGAAATAAAACGAGACATCGTACAGAGACATTCCTTACATGAACTATGCTACATTTTGGAAACAGTAAGTCTGTATGGCAATGACACAGAACAACAACAACAACAACAACAACGCAGCTTGGTCCGAAGTTGTTTGAGAAAAAGTGTGTTTACGGTAAGAGAGCTACAGCTGAGCTCCTCTGGAAACTATTAGTTGAGCTCACAGAACGCGTGCCAGTAGACAGTACCCATTTTTGATCTCTGAGATGAAAAACCGATGATTTCCCATTAATGACTGACTCAACCGGCTGTTCCAAAAAAACTGAATTACCGTAAGCAAAGGGAGTCTGTTCGGGATGTTTATGCCGTGTAGGAGATATTCAAAACAGTGGTTTTCTCACATGTCAAGTGGAGAAGCGCCGCCATTAACTACAACGTGGGGGGCGTTTATGTGAAATATGGATATGAACTGTGAATGTTGTCTTTAAAAAAAAAAAAGAAAAAAAGAAAAGGAAAAAAAAAAAAAAGCCTGTAAGTCACATGCTCTCCAGTCACTGTCACCTCACAGCTTGTGCAAATCACCTGTGGTGTTTGTCTGGAGGAAACCTCTTCAAAAGATCTTCGGTTTGGTTTCCCTGCTGTTGCAGCAGCAGCAGCAGCAGCATTGGCGACTGTGCAGCATGCTCTGCTGTGTGAAAGACAGTGGGAGAGACAGAGACACAAACAAGGGTGACGGAAAAAGAAACTGGGTGGCGGAAAAAAGAGACTCTCAGCATTCCAAACGCATGCACAATGAGCTAAAATAGTCGTATAATAAATTAGAAATATCATATCGAAAGTCTTAATTCAAATAAGAATATCACTAGCCCGGGTAAACCCTGACGAACGAAAAATTTGAGATTTGGGTCTGGTGTCAGCCAGGCTAGAATATCACAGGAATCATGCAAGAAAAATACACAAAACTTCAAATATGACGCTGTTATTATTCATTATTGAGAAAACTACCCACCTAGGAACATCATAATGATTCCAAAATAACATCATGTTCCTCTTAAGTGTTTGTTCCTATAGGAAACTAAACATTGTAGTGATTTTTTATTTATTTTTTCTTTTCAAGAGGAAAGAGAGAAAGCAAGAAAGGAAAACAGATGAAGATGGGTTACGATAACATCAGAACACCTAGTTTCTTTATCTGTTGGTGGAGTCTGGTTGCTTAGCAGAATGACTGGAAACCTCTGTGACGCTGCATGGTTAAAAACCACATCACACCAACATGAACGCCGGCATCTCAGTGGCGCGGTGGAGCGGAGGGCACACGTTCTTCACAGAGCATTCACAAACACACACTGCTGCTGTGTGCCCTGCCGCACACGCTTGACAGGAGATGTGGAAAAGAACAGAGTGAGCACATGCACAGACACAAACACGGACCCATATGTGAGCAGAGATTGTGCTGATACTACACCGCATACAAAACCGCACTGTTAGCACAAAACACTACACAAAATGCCGGCACACTTCCTGTAAAATAAGTGCTTGTGTACGTGCAGACCGTGGAGACTTTGCATCTCTTTCCAGGTGTGTTTACGTCCCCATCTGTCTCTTTGCATGTAAATGTAAATAGGCTGTATTTATATAGGGCTTTTCTAGTCCTAACCACTACTCAAAGCTCTTTTACATAGTACGGGAACCATTAACCATTCACACACATTCATACAGTGGTGGCCGAGGCTGGGTGCCACCTGCTCAGCAGATGAACATTCACACACATTTACACTCGGGGTTCAGCGTCTCGCCCAAGGACACTTCGACATGGGAATGCAGGGCCAGGGATCAAACCGCCAACCGTTCTGATTGGCAGGCGACCGCCACAGCCGCCCATGTGTGTATGTGTGTGTGTGTGTGTGTGTGTGTGTGTGTATACATTTATTTCTGCGGCACTATGTGCGGTTATGTGTCTGTGGTTGTGTTTGGGCAACGCACACATCATACACAACATAAATGTGTTGGCCAACATGTGGGTGCACGCTGTCAATCAGCCAGCGTGCTGGCTCAGTGTGGGCAAACACAGCCAGACAGATGAATGGGAAACATGTACGTGCTTCCCCACCTCAAACACCCATCAAGTTGCCCTTTGCTCCCCACGGAAAACACCGTAGTGATCTATTACCGCCTGCTATTGGACACTCAGTAAGGCGCGGGTGAATCGCGGCCCCTGGTTGGACGCTTGAGTAAGACATTGTTGTGAATGAGGACAGGCTGTACCGAGCCTGACCTGAGCTGGGATGACTCATTCATGGACTGTACAGATGAGACGCTAGAGGCTCCGTAGCACGAAGATGTGACGTTGGTGGCATTCACACACAGGCACACTGTGGCTTTAGACATGCACCAGCTAAAATAATAATCTGCATATTTCCATGGACAAGCATTACACCTTGTCCGAGAGAAAGGACAAGTTTATGTATACAGCGTATTACACACACACACACACACACACACACACACACACACACACACACACACACACACACACACACACACACACACACACACACACACACACAGACACACACACACACACACACACACACACACATAATTAGGAAACATTTCCCACAAGTCTTGGACCCTAGTTTCCTGGAGTTTTAACAGTAATTGAAAAATTGATGTCAAGAGTTATTCAATAAACGTAAATTCACTCAATCCCTAAGTGGTGGACTTTCCAGTGTCTCTCTCAATCTTTGCGGCACTATCTTTGTGGGGACCCGTCATTGACATAATGCATTCCCTAGCCCCTTACCCTAACCTTAACCATCACAACTAAATGCCTAACCTTAACCCTTACCCTCACCCTAACCATAACCTAATTCTAACCCTAATCCCAAAACCAAGTCTTAACCCTCAAACAGCCCTTTAAACTTGTGGGGTCCAGCATTTTGGCCCCACAAAGCTGTCGGGACCCCACAAGTATAACGGACTTCCGGTTTTTGGGCCCCACGAATATAGTTAAACAAGAACAACACACACACACACACACACACACACACACACACACACACACACACACACACACACACACACACACACACACAAAAGACATTCAAAGTGCTTTGCATAAAAGAGGGAGTACAGCTAACACAAAAGAAAAGAAATTTAAAAGATGAAAGCAGGAAAATAAAAACAAGGGAGCTCTGGATTAAAGCCCATTGTGGATGATTTTGACAGTTTAAAGGGGAACTGTAGTGATTTAGTATTGCACTTCTATGAAGTTAGGCTGTCTGCAAGAGACAGGCTGAAAAAATAAGGGCCAAAATTGCTGGAGCAGTGGGTGAGATACAGTATTCTGACTTCTAGTTCTTGGTATGGGTCAATCTCTCCAAAAAACTATAGCCTACACTTCCCATAATGCAACTTCATTTGATGCTCACTGTCTGGTAAATGCACACATTTACTTTAAAAAAAAGGCCCCAGTTTGTGGCACAGGTTAAAATAACCCTTATTACATAATCAGACTTTTTTTTAACTACAACCTGCATTGAAAAGGTAGTTAAAAGTCTGGTGTAGTCTGAGGCTATGGGCTTAATCTCTGCGTTAAAAACATGCTAAAATGCTACATTGAAGGGAGTTGAGGGTCCAGTGACAATTCTCTGTTGGTTCATCACTATGAGTGACACCTTTACATTGAATGTAGTTGTTTGATCCATTGTTGTACACATATGTTTAGTGTAGCTTTAATGAAAAAGACATGGCAGTACTGGCCACAGTGTTTGACTGAAGTGAGAATAAGCAGCATTAATACAACACAGCAGTGACATCGGAGTACCATCATGGAGACAAACATGTAAACAGTTGTCAGCATGTTAATGCTAAGTGGCAAAAAGCACCATCTACCAAGCTTACACATACACACACACACACACACACACACACACACACACACACACACACACACACACACACACACACACACACACACACACACACACACACACACACACACACACACTTAAACAAAAGCATGCGAATGTATAAAAACATAAATGTCCTGCACAGGCACATCTTGTCTCATCTCATCTGATGATGTATGTAGTCAACCTGAAGCGATATGTGCAATGCACTTTGCAAGGTGTGCAATCATGTTTTCATGCATTTCTTTTGTCCGTGGAGAGTTTTCATATGTATGTCTGACTGCATGTGTGTATAAGATACAGCTGGTGTGCTAATCTTTGCCTCTCATCTCCCTAACATCAGCACACCCAGTGTACCCTGTGTACCTGTCTGCTCTCTTACGTGCACTGGTTTTTCAACCAGGCCTGCAGTACACTCGCAGCCTCAGATAAGAGCTGTTTATCTCACCACGGTGGCTTCCTCTTCAGCGTACAAACACACTGCGTCTCTTCCTTTCTGCCTCTCTTTCACTTCTTTCTTCTCATGTTGACGCAACCCCCGTCTGTGGCGTGTCAAGCTGTTTCTCCTCAATTTGTGTGCTAATCTTTCCTGCCCGAGGTAAAGACGTGCAAAAGGCTGATGGTGGTGCACACTAACACACCCGAGTGCTACAAGCATCTGCAGGCATTCATACACAGGCATATGCTGCATACATGCATGCATGCACTGGCTAGCAACCTCACAAACACCAGGAAACACACACAAAGAAAGAAATGCATGTCAGGAATCCTCTCACCCAACCACCTTGCTGTCACTCTGCTATCTGACATGGGGAAATCTACACTGGAATTCCATCCTGCAAAAGGTAAAGTCAAAGGCCATTCAATAAGCCGATGATTGACAGCCTTCTCCCACTGATACATGTACCAGCGGCATAAAAGTGTCAGCTCTGGTACACCCTGCATTTTTGCAGACGTTTTACAGTTTTTTCCAATTGCTAAACGACAGTGGGCACAACTGGAGTCACATGTGCAAAACTCAAACTACAGTCTGCACTACCTACAGTCACCTGAGCTAAACAGTTCACATCACCTGCAAAACTCATTCAAAGCAACACAACTCTTAACACACGTCTCAAACAGTATGCACAGGCCTCACTGAGATAACACACACTGTCACTCAGAACACACTGAGGGTAAAAACACTAGCATCAAACACCAATACAGAAATTACAAACTTTTTCATCTTTACAGTTTGAACAATTTGAGTGACTTGACACTACTCAACAGTTTATTTAAGGAAAAAATATAGATTGTATAGCATACCAATTTTTACATAAGGTAAACAAGAAGGAATGAAAATCAGCAGTTTTCTTCAATAAAGTATTTTGTCTCTTGTAATTTATGGAATTACTGGAGGAAAAAAAACTAAAAGTACATAACAGTACCAACGAATAGTGTGACTAATCCTGCCTCTCTCCAGCATCATGTGGCAGGTTTTCTTCATCACATTGGATGTCTACATCATCTCTAAATACAAATGAATGTGGTGTTTCCATTGCTTTCACTTCCATTACTTTCTGAAAAACAGTAAGAACGTAGTTTTACCTTTTTTTTCTTTGTAAAGATATAGTGTTTTTCACTTTTTTTATAGCTGTGTACATACCCTTAGACATCTTACCTGGACATATTACTGTAGTATCTTTGCTCTTTTACCTGTTTCTCTCAAACAGTACAGTGTATGATAGTTTCATTCTTATTTGGTGTTTGTATACAAAAAAAGACTTTCTGAGCTTTCTCTGTATAAATACCGTATATGTTCACTAACTAGTCTAAAACAAGACACCTGCTTAGGCTTTCAGCTAAAATTGCAATCAGCAGTGTTTGATAGGCACCAGACTGAAATCTATTCTGTTTTGAATGTGTGGTTTACAGTTTTGACAGCAGTGTGTTAGCATTTGAACAAAGTGCTGTAAATCTACAGTGTTGTGCACGTTGTGGTTAAAGTCATGGGATAAGTGTGTAGAGTTTTGAAAACTGTGTTCAAGCAATGAAAAACGATCTAGAGTTTGGTCCACATGAACTGCTGCTGTTCAGACTGTAGTTAGCGTTTTGCACATGTGACTCCAGTTGTGCCCACTGTCGTTTAGCAATCGAAAAAAACTGTAATAGGTTGCTCTGCAGGTCAGACCCATAATGCACCTCTATGTACACTAAGGAAGATATAAGTACAGTTTATTAATTGGGTAAATTTCAAAACCAGGGTTACAAATTACTTCAGAGTTACAAAAAAAGACGTCACAGAATTCTTAGAAAATCGTCCCAAAAAGGCAACATCGAGATGGGTCAGTACCGTTAGTTCTGGGTGTGTAGATAAATGCAGGAGGACTAACAAGGCTAACAAGAGCATTCTAGCTTTCAGCTTCTTCAGTAGCCCCACTGCAAACTCCCTCACATTTCTGTCGTTGAGTTTTATGTTGCAATGCAGTTACGGGAGTATACAGCTTTTTGCTGCAATTTTTTTTTCTTCTGCTACTCAGACAGCAACGGACATAAGTGTGACTATTTTGATTTGATGTAAGTAAAATAAACCTTCCGCCCATTGTCGCTGGATCATGGAGTGCTGACTGGAAGAGCGTTCGTGAAGGGGAAAGGAGAAGTAGAAAGTTGGGAGTTGGGTCTGCTTGTGGTTAACCAGAGTTGGCAGCACATCAGCTTGACCTTATCCCCCTTACACCGCCGCTCCCCTCTGATCCCATTAGGGGCCAGGCACCATGGCAAGACCCTCTCTCACACATACACACACACACACACACACACACACACACACACACACACACACACACACACACACACACACACACACACACACACACACACACACACTTTCACCACCACTGCCCACCCTCCCTTGGCGTCCCCTCCTGTATCCTTCCCCCTGTCTTGGGCTGGGCTTGTCCATATGGGGGCCCGGGACAAACATTGGGCCTGTGGAACAAACAGGCCGCTAATGTGGGCAGACAGGACAGACAATTAGAACCAAGCACATGCTGTATGCGAGTGTGCTTCAGCCTAACAAAGAACGCAAGGACACATGCAAAAAATTAGCACAGGCACATAACAACGCGTGTTGAGATTTGCTGAAACGCAGGTATCTCTTCTTGGCAAGGCACTAACTTCTTACTGTACCTGCTCACTAGCTCTATTGCTCCTGCCGAAGATGTAAGACCTCACACACGCGTGCACACAGACTGACACATTTAAGCAGTCCCATCTAACTATGCATGAACAAGCAGAAATTTCAAAAAGGTCAGTAACCCACAGCAGTAGGTCTTAAGCGCTTTCTCATCAGGCCCCAAATTTTAAGTCAGCCACAAGATCGTGACCTAGATAAAGGCAATTCATGATGGCCCTCTTCATGTGAGCCTCCTCTAATGAGCATACCAGACGAAGACGCTTATATTCCAAGATCGGCGAAGAGCCAGATATACTGTAAGAGCGAATATTCTTACAACACTGGGAGTATGAAGGGATACTCTCCCACTGAATTTCTCCTTCTTTCCAATCTTTTCAGGACTTCCTGAAACCAGTTTTTGGTTTGTGCTGGTTGAGAAGCTCTGACCTAGTTGGCTGAGTGAGTAAGATTGAGAGGGGGAAGTGGAGACCACAAACAACCCTTGAATACTCATGTAAACAAAAGTGTATGACCTTGTCTGATGAAGAGACAGCCTCGCCGCAATTTAGATATCCCTTTCATAAAACACATACATAAATATATGTATCTCCTCCTCGAATCCCTTAGCTCCACTCTGCTCTTGCTGGAACAAAAGAAAAGCCCCAGCCGTGCATTTGTGGTTGTATACACAAGCAGCGCATGTACACATTACGCTAAAGTTAGCATCCGTCTGAGTGCTTGGCATAGCCAGAGCTCTGTAACCATAGACTCAAATACATTCAGCTGTACACATCCACGCACATGCAGAGTGTAATACCATACTTTGAGGGACCTGAGAGGATTGCAAAGGATTGTGGGTACAGCATGGAAAGGGAGAAGACACTTTGAAAAGGAGGAGAATAGAGAATAAAGTGGTGGTGATCTTTTCTGAGCTTGCAGGAGATGGGGATTTACTCCTGTGTTTGACTCCTGCTCGACCCCAAAACGAGTCAGATAGTAAATGCACATGCATTGATACATGTATACTAATAAAGTGCAAAAATACAAATATACAATCCAAGATCAATATCTAAGGCTAACAATACGTTACAATAAGTTAAGTTAGCCTTAAGTAATGTTCCACTCACAGGCTGCTACCTGCTGCTGAACCTCCAGGCCTGCAGTCACACACTCTCTCAAACACGCACACACCTACACACAGACGGGTTGAGACCTGTCGCACTCAAAACAGGCTGCCTTCCCCTTTGGCCGATCAGCCAGCACATCCTCACGTAAACAGGTTTGTGTGCTGGCACACACTCGCATAAAAGCTATATAAGAAGGCAGGCATGTAGCCACACATACTGTTAATCCATACACACACAATTCCCAGTGCAGTACATACTGACAGGCTGGTGCATGCCAATGCACCTTCAGTGCGACACTTGAAGAAATCAGGCCTAACAGTGCTCATACATACACGAGAGAATAGAGAAATGAACATTTGGAGCCAATGATGGCTTTTTATTTACACTTGTATGTGTGAGTGAAACAACTTCTTGCTGCTGGGACCAATACGAAATAATAGAAAAATTGATTTTGACACATCAAAGGCCTAAGTGAAACCGAATTCCGAAAAAAAAGCAGCCTCAAACACAACAGCACCATGGGAGAGGAAATTAAAATGGCAGTGTGGTTACACAGTGAATATGAGTGGAAACAGAAACAAACAATACACTCGGATGGATCCAGGGTGTGTTATGACTATTATTTCCTACAAAAACAGTAAAGTATTTTGGTAGGATTAAACTCACATCCAGTGGAAAAACACAGTTGTCGAACAGGTTATGTTTAATTTGTTTATGACTCTGTCACTGCCATTTTTATAAATCAAGATAGCTGTTTGGACTTATTTCCACCGAATGGTTGGTGTCTTATAATAAGGGGACAGCAGCAGCGGCGTGATGATAATGTCATTTAGAATAACGCAATTTTAAAACTCAAAAGTAGACTTAGTCGCTTAATAAGATGCATGTGTGCAGTGAACCACAATTTGTTTTCTTGCTGCTCTAATTTTACACTGACCTTGGGATTTCAATATCTATAAATGTACGTGCATCACTCAGATTAGATCCAATAGGAGTTCCCTGTGGAAATGCTACTGTCCCTACACTGAGATAACTGCTGGTCTGTAACTGCTGCTGTCATGGCTCCAGGAAACCAAACGAGGTTCCCTTCAGGTCAGCTCCGACTTCAAAGGCCAGCAATGAGTTTTGTCGCCGGGCTGTGGGCAGTGAGCTAGAGCGTCCTGGGGCTCTTGCTCCCTCGCACAGTAATGGGATTAAGGCTTCCACAGGGCAGATTAAGGGGCTCCAGGTCACACCCTGTTCCCCCTGTCAGCCTAGGTAATTCCTATCCGCTGCGTCTGAATATATTAGCAATGGCAGAGTGGGAATGCTCCTGCTCTAATGGGATAGTTTGTCGATAATGACATGACCTGGCACACTGTAAAATAGCATGGCATGATTTGACATAACTTGACATGGAATAATTTACCAGATATTATATAGCCAGATATATAAGTATATACTGTAACATAAAATGACATTAAGTTACATACTCTAACATAACATGACATAACGTGACAAGACATAACCTGACATGACAAAACATTGCGCATCATAACGTGACATGGAATAACATACCAGATATTATTATATAACCAGATATATAAGTAAATTCTGTAACATAACATGACATTAAGTTACATACTCTAACATAACATGACATAACGTGACATGACATAACAAAACATTGCGCATCATAACGTGACATGGAATATCACACCAGATATTATTATATAACCAGATATATAAGTATATACTGTAACATAAAATGACATTAAGTTACATACTCTAACATAACATGACATAATGTGACATGACATAACCTGACATAACAAAACATTGCGCATCATAACGTGACATGGAATATCATACCAGATATTATTATATAACCAGATATATAAGTAAATACTGTAACATAACATGACATTAAGTTACATACTCTAACATAACATGACATAACCTGACATAACAAAACATAGCGTATCATAACATGACATGGAATAACATACCAGATATTATTATATAGCCAGGTATAATATTATATACTGTAACATAACATGACATTACGTTACATACTCTAACATAACGTGACATATTGTGACATTAAAAAATATAGCGTAGCATAACATTACACCACATGACATGACAAAACATCATCGTCAACATACGATAACGGCATGGCACGACACAACATGCCATTTCATGACATGACATGGCATGACAGGTTGTAACGTGACATGATATGACATCACATAATGTGCCGTGAAATAACCTGACATGCCAGGACATATTGTAACATAACGTAATATAGCATAACAGGACATGACATACACAAAGTGACATGTCATGACATGACACAACATGACATGACATAACATATCATATCAGACTGCAGCATGACATACTATAAATAATATAATATATTATATTATTTTTTATATAATATTGCATGAAAGGACATGACATACTCTAACATAACATGGCTTCATATCACATACTGTAACATAAGTAATAACGCTCTGGCTCGTAGCTGAGCCAAAGGGTTCTGTGAGCTGGACAGACTAGAAATATCTCCTGTTGCCAGGTCGTATCTAAGGTCCGTCCTGTTTACTGCAGCAGTGAACAACGTTCCCATTGTATAAGAACCTCATGGGATTGGAATGATCGTTCCAGGTATTAGTCAAACCATCAGTGTTTTTTTTATTATTATTGTAAAACGCATGAAAATATAAAATAAAGGTCTTAAAAAGATTTTGTTTGGCAAGTGACCATGGTATAAGCGGGGTTAATGCCCTTCGAGGTGTCCATAATCAGCTAACTGTCCTCCATAATGGACACCTCGAAGGGCATTAACCCTTACATAACATGTCAGAAGAGACCAATGACCTACATACACAAAATATGAAGAACTCAGTCTTCTAATGGTCTTGCATCACCAAACCTGCAACCATGCCAATTGAAAGGGGCGGGTGGGATCAGGGGTGTGAGATTAGACTGGAATGGATGTCATACCATACATTGGTCCTTCTAAATATAGGTAGGCCATAGTGGATGCAGTTATTATTACACACACAAGGCATGCATAGACATGCTTGACCAGGCTATAACGTACATTTGCGTGCAAACACAGACTCTCACACAACCCCCATGTACGTTTCCACGCATGCCAACAATATGATTACACGGACTGAAGGTTTAGGGTGAGGGATACAATCACTCTGGGTATGTTCAGTTGTTTTTGTGATGCATTCCTGGGTAAACTGAGGACAGAAACATCATAGTTACCATAGGCTACTACAGACAAGACAGGGTCAAATGCCTTTCTGTCAGACCATGGCTGTTGGTTTGGCACGCAGTGACAGAGCGGAGAGCCGTTCTGACTGACTCACTGGGGATGATGGGTGGTAGTGCTGCTGATCTCTTTACCCGTAGGAACACTGACCCCTAGTGTTTGTCACAAAGTTTTTAGAAAAAGAATAAGTGCGAAACTTTACTTTACAAGCAGATATGTAAGCCCTTTATTGATCTCTAAACATAAAAAGGAGAGAAATAACCAAAAAATTAGTATATATCGAAGTGAAGTGATCATACAGTACTGCTGGCTTTTGATCTCACTTGAAAAGAAGTTGTGTTTAACTAGAGACTAATGCTGTTGTTCTAAGGAGTAAATTATGTGTATTGTTTATAGAATGTGTATGCACTGTATTATATACAACAAAGGATTTTGAGTAACTAAAAAACATTTTATTCACTGCCATTGAAATGCACAATATGTGTACATGTGTATATATGCTTCATCTTCTTGCAAACTCTCTGCTGTCTCTTGCTCTGTCTCCACTCTTTTCTACTCATGCGTTTATAGCACTGTAATCCAATTGCGGTGAGAAGCATCAGTGCGCACGCACGCACGCACACACACACACACACACACACACACACACACACACACACACGGAATCCTGGGCCGTAGTGTCTCTGGCCCCCACTGTTGAAGTTTCCCTCTAGGCTCAGCTGGCAGAAGTTACAGCGGGGCAACAATGTGCCTGCAGGACGGGCCAGGACGGGTCCGGGACAGGGGCCCCACGGCTCTGCTGAAAGGCTCCTATTGTCCGGCCCCACCTCCATCAGGGACCATTAATTATGGGCCGTGGAGCACAGCTCTGAGTCAGAAAAAGTCCAACACACACACACACACACACACACACACACACACACACACACACACACACACACACACACACACACACACACACACACACACACACAGACATGGCTAGGCTCCCCTTCTCCCCCCTGTTACAGCATAAACACAGTGATGGGGTTTAGTAGAACCAGCTCCTCCTCCCCTCCATCCCTCCACCCCCTCAGCCCCTTCTCTCGTCTCTGCTGGCTCTTTTAATGAAGTCAAGCTGAGCAATGAGCAGAGAGCCATTACAGCTCGCTGATTTTTTCTCTCAGGAATTTACATTTGCACTGCAGGGGATAAAGAGAAAGGGAAAGAAGTTAAATGTCCTCAAAGGTGTTTTCTTCCTATGCCTCTCGGTTCACTTTCACAAGGAGGATTTGAGATCTTGGTGGCTTCATTAGTTGTATTTCCATTCAATTGTCAAGCCAACTTTGAGCAAACTTTTGAAATGTCGCAACAAAGAAATGTGAATCAGGTGTGTTTCCATCAACTGCTTTGGAGTGAATTAACTAGGCTACAGCGTAGTTTGGTTCAGACGTTGAAACTTTACGCCATGCGTTGCTGTAATCTGCTGGTAAACAGAGTAGATCAAATCCCAATCAGAAAAGCCACAATTGCCACAATAAGATACACTCATGTGGAATTTGCCTTGGTGATTGGTGCATACATAAACAAACAAAGTTAACATTAATATGAAATAATTCATAGATCAAGTGGTTGCTAACCAAATACAAAACAAGAGAAACATGGAAAAAGGTCTTTAGCAGTTTGGTTCAGTTGAGCAAGTTATCCTGGTAGACTCCGACAGCGGAAACAGCTGATCAGTCCTGGGAGTTAAATGTTTTCTATGACAGAACTAACTCAGCAAAGGCATTTCCAGCGAATCAACTATATATTGACAAAGGCAAAAACCGCCTCAAGTTAGGTTAAAGCGCCCATATTATGCTCATTTTCAGGTTCATAACTGTATTTTAAAGTTATACCAGAATAGGTTTACATGGTTTAATTTTCAAAAAACACCATATTTTTGTTGTATTGCACAGCTCTCTCTCACTGCTGCAGATCCTCTTTTCACCTGGTCTCTGTTTTAGCTACAGAGTGAGACCTCTTTTCTTCTTCTTCTTCTGTACTATCTTTGATTGCACTCGCACATGTGCAGTAGCTCAGATGTAGATCATGTCAGCTAGCTAACTCTAGAGACAGTAAAAGAAAGGCTGTTTCTCCAACTTTGGTCAGTTACAAGGCAGGATTAGCTGGGAGACTTCTAAATGAGGGCACACATGTAAGTAGTTATTTTGTAGATTATGGTGAACTTGTGTGTGTTGTAGCAGTGCTTTGCTATTGAGAACGAGGTAGCATGCTAGCGTTAGCATTAGCGTTAGCATGCTAACGCTAACACTACGAGCTAACAGTTGTGGTTAGCCAGCTCGTTTCGGATTGTGACGTCACAATCCAGGCCGATTTTGAACAGCTCACTAGGAGACTGAAGGCAGGACACATTCAGAAACTGTATCTCACTCAAAACAGCATGGATGGATTTTTTTCAAAGTTTGTATGTGTGTGGAAGCACCAGAGACACAAAATAATACTCCAAATCCCAGGAAAAAGTGTTTTTTTCATAATATGGGCACTTTAAAAACTTGTTTTGAAGAATTGAAGAAGTTTTATCATATTTTTGCCGTTTCCATGTAGCTTTTTTAATGTGTCGGATTGTCGGCTTCTGAAAGTTACAAAAATTGTTGACCACGCTTGGCTTCCAAAAGCACAAAAAGAGACATACTTTGACAAGAACCTGAAGGACCCTTTAAGATCCAAAGCACAACAAGAATCATCATCATCATCATCATCATCATTTTATTTTATATACAATAAATGACAATGTGTGAAAAAATATAATATAGACATAGTATAGACACAGTATAGACAATACATATGCATACGTATGTCATGCCATGTACCAAGAAACAAGGGTTATATGTGCTGGCTCACACAAACATCCCATAGAGAGCTCACATAACCGGAGATGATCATGGAAGTGCCTTCAGTATATTTAGCACACAGGAACCAAATAACAAATATTTCATATAACAAAATAACCATGGCAAAGTCATAAAGACAAAGCCATTGTAAATTTCGACAGGGAAAAGAAATGCCACATGATTTCACAAGAATAAAAGTATCAAATACAAAATGAGTTATATAAAAGGCAAATGTTATACCATTATGTACGAAGCCAAAATGACATCAACTGCTTTCATTATTACAGTGCACTGTTTCGATCGACCCCGGGGAATGACACGTCACATTACACATCCCTCAGTTATGTGACGCCACCCATGAGCAGTTACTCAACACAAAACTACATTTTGAATTGGACAATAACCTGTGGTCTAACTGTAGCCAACAGCCCCCCACCTCCCTTGCCCCTCTGGCCCCTGGAGTTTGATTCATTTATTCATAGCAACGTTTAACACGTTCACATCGTAAAGAAAGTTGCATAACGCAAGGGCTGGTTTTTAGAGCAAATGGGACACTGCGAAGAAGACAGCGGGTTTCCAAAGCAGAGATCTGAGTGAATTGCTCTGGGCAGAATGTGTAAAGCTGAAGGCCAAATGTGAATCACATTCAACCATATGGGCTTTATGAGGCCCAGGCTGAGCGCGCGTGTTTGTTTTTGAGATGCCGTCATGTTGTATTTGAGTAGATATGAGTTTTACACACGAAGTGATGCGTTTAAGGACCCTGAGTCAGTTGCAGTTTAAACTTAGCCTAGTTATTACGTTGGTGTTCATTTTACGCATATTTACGCATCACTATAATTAAAACGGGTTGCACCACAGAAACTAGTTCATACATAGAGACTTAGAGACATGGAGATAACAGACAAATCTTTTCTGCTGATACTTATATGAGTTCGATTGGCACTGGGTTTGCACAGGTGCGTACGCCAGGAAATAGCCATGTGATCGTTTCTGAAAGTGTGACATGACTCTACTCTGCTGTTATATGTCACCAAACTAACTGCCAGTCGTTTACATGAAAACATTTATATTCAACCTTATACAGTGTTACAAACTCACTTCATTTACACATTATTAATGTTTGCTAGCTAAGGCATTCCTCAGGTTTCAATAGTACAACCTGATTTGGTAAATTGCGGACTTGAAACGAGCTAGAAGTTGCTAAGAACTTAGGAAGGACTTTACAACACACAAACTTAGTCGTGGATCAACATCTGCAACGCATTCTCATCGATGGGTTTGTATGATATGGTACGAAAACTTATGCACAACCATTCGTATCATATCCTACGAAACTAAGGTGGCCGCTGGCTGGTCACATGGCGACCGGTCACATGACAGTTACGTTTAGCGGTTTTTAAAGTTAAATTTAATACTAGCAGGGAAAATGTTACTGTGAGATGTGAGTCAGGTACAGGGCACCGTGAGGTCCCGGTCATTGCAGCGGCCGTTGCAGTTAAGTTTAGCCGACAAAAAGTGACCGTCTGCCGACTGCGATTGCAACAGTTAAGTTTAAGCACTATTAAGATAAGAAAAAAAGATTGTGGTTTAAATTAAAACACCGGTCCCCTTAAGTAAAACTCCTGGCACAAGGACGTTAGATTAGATTAGATTCAACTTTATTGTCATTGTGCAGAGTACAAGTACAAAGACAACTTAATGCAGTTTGCGTCCAACCAGAAGTGCAAAAAAAGCAGAGAAGTGCAATGTGATATACAAGTATGGACAGGTGGTGCATAGGCAGGACAAGAAATATATTGCAGTGTTATAAGAGCAGAATAAATATTGCTATTTAATATGAACAATGTATGAACAACATGTATAGATATGTGCAATGTAGTAGCAGTGACATTATAATAGTAGTAAGAATAATATGCGTTTCCTGGGTGAAAGTCTTGTTTTTTCCCCGGAACACGAACTCCGCTCCTGTGCTTGAAACCCGTGTCACGGGCCACATCGCTCTTAAAGGGGTTACACACCAACCAGACGGCCGACCCTCGGCAGAAAAGCCAGTGGAAATGATCAGTCGCGTCCCCGAGGTCCAAAAAACTGACACACTGAGGCGACACCAACTTGAGAAACGTAATACGTCTCCATAGCAGCAGGCGGCGCTACTCTGTATTGTTGCCCAAGAAATGAAAACCGGCAGCTGATTGGACAAACGCGTCACATGGGTTTGTTTTCTCCCCGGAAATTCAAAGCCAGACTGTCATGGCGGCTCGTTCAGAATACGATCTCATATTGTACTAAAATAGTTCACTGAAACATGTTTCTGAAAACATTTTAAGTGAGAAATAAGCCATGCAGTTGCTGAATATGTCTTCATTTCAGCTCAACAAAGGTCAGTTTAAAAGATTTTCGTCAGATTTTGAGAGACTCTAGTCAGGCTCATTCCGCTCGCCATTTCCGGGTGAGTCCCGACTGCCCTGCCGCCGACTGAACATGTCAGGTCGGCCAAAATGAACGCCAACAGCCCCCCAGACTGACGACTGCACGGGACACACTGAACAGATTTGAGTCACTGACCTCGCCAGACTGTCCAACGGCCGATAATCGGCCCCGTGTGTCCCGGGCTTTAAGGCTCCGACACACCAACCCAACGGCCGACCGTCAGCAGAAAAGGCAGTCGGACTGACTGCCTCCCCGAGTTGGTCCAAAAAGTACCTCGAAACACAACCGAAGCGATGCCGACTTGAGCGTATGTTCTGCGCGTAATACGTCTCCATAACAGCAGTCTGTATTGTCGCCCAAAAAATTAAAACCGGAAGCTGATTGGACGAACGCGTCACGTGGGTCTGGCTTCTCCCCAACCATAATGGCGACTCGTTCGGAAGTACGATACCGTATTTTACAATAGTTCACCGAAACGTGTTTCTGAAAACATTTTAAGCGAGAAATAGGCCGTGCAGTTGCTGAATCGGTCTTCATTTAAGATCGAAAATTTTCGGCAGATTTTGAGAGGCGTTCGTCAGACTCATCCTGCTCGTCATTTCCGGGTTAGGGCTCCACCAATCAGATTGGTCATTGAGTCAGACTGCCCGCCTTCCGATTCAACATGTCAAATCGGCCCAAATGAAGGCCGACGGCTCCTCCGACTGACGATGGCATGGAAACACACCGAACAGACTCGAGTCACTGAACTCGCCAGACTGTCCGACGGCCGATAATCGGGTTGGTGTGTCAGTGCCTTTATACAGCTGCAGTCAATAAGCGCATGCAGCAGTAACTACATACGAATTACAGTGCATTACTTATAGTAGCTACAGTATACATACGAATGGTTCATAAGAACAGCCTGTGTGGATTTATAGCCCAGTCCAGGTCTAATATGATAGATGGACAGTATGGTGGAGCTGTATTTAATTGTAAAAATAGTATGTGTTAGGGTGTTTATAAGGAGCATGGAGAGAGCGGAAGAGAAGGGAGTTGTGTTGATGTATGAACGAGGGAGGGCAGAAACAGCGAGTAAAGTATGCAGCTATAAGTCATGCATACTCATACATACCTCAGACAGTGCAAAAAGACAGAGAGGAAAGTTGTCTCTCCCTCTATTTTTCCTCACTCATGACATTCCTCCCCTCTTCTTCTTCTCTTCTCCTGCCTTGGTCTGACCCTCACCTCTCTTTTCCCCAGAGAGGAGGTTACATAACATATTTCCAGCCCCCCACATACACACACACACACACACACACACACACACACACACACACACACACACACACACACACACACACACACACACACACACACTTGTCAGCTGTGAAATATTTCACCCGCAGATCTCCTCTGCTGGACATTGAACAGACTCTTGAACGAGTTAAGAACCTTCTCATGCCCTGATTCTTCTCTCTCTCTCTCTCTCGTTCTAAATTCTCTCCCTCGCTCTTTTGCTCCCCCCACCCCACCCCCTTTTCTCCCCTTTCATCTCTCAAACAAACCCCGTTGCATTAATCAGGGTTTTTTTCCTCTTTCCTGCCACCCTGACAATGGTTCTGTTTTACATCACTGATTGGGGATGTGTCACCCCCCCCCTTACACACACGCACACGCACACGCACACGCACACACACACACACACACACACACACACACACACACACACACACACACACACACACACACACAAACATATACGCACGCTCACCCCACCTCTTTCTCACTCTCACTGTGTTTCCCATAATTCTGCAGTCACAGAGAGAAAGGGGTCGCAGTGTGGGGTGCAGGGAGGTTGACACCAAGATCAGCCATGTCAGATCTGGGCCCAAGGGTGGGAGCTTTTCAAGGGTTGTGGGGGGAATAATAGGACAATAGGTCTCTCTGACACCCAGAGAGAAAAGATGCACGGCTAAGAGGCCGGATATCAATGACCAGATTGACACAGTGTTTTCTGAAATCTACTGTTTCCACTAGGGGGTAGGTTGGGGGGGTCTTTTTGTGAATGAAAAGTATTATAAGTGTATTGAGGTATGATGTACTGGGAGAGGTTTTCGCACATTAGCATATGAACATACATATTTTGATATTTAGTCTGATACCTTTCAGAGGCAAATATCTGACAGTTTACTAGTTATTTGCAGATTCCAATTTCACATACAAAACATCATCTTTATCTTATCTCAGAAAATTTGATCATAGATTATTAGAAAATGTGTTAATAGGTTAAAGTACACCATTCACCAACACTGTGAAATGCCTACAGTTAGCATCAATTTGACCAGCTACAACATTATCTGATAATACTTAACTATAATAAGCATATTTTATGTTAACAATAGATCAAATGACTTTGTGTGACGTGAAAGCTCATATTTAAGAATCCACGAGAATTATGGCCCAACTCTGCCATTTTCCTCCAGCTCTGCAGAGCTTTAGTTATAGAGCTGTAGAGCTGGATATTTCTCGAGCTAAAAGGAGAGGGAACTTACTATCGTCAGGGTGGCTAGAAACCTGACCACCTTGCTCTTTACCTGCTGCATGTGTAAAAAGGAAACTGTATGCTAATATGTTCAACGCTACGACGTTACAAGGTTATTAAATGTCAGTCACCTTTACAGCTTGTTGTGTTGTCCCCAAGTTGCTGAAAAATTATTAATGCAGATTTAAAGAGACATTTTTTGACAGCTTGGGCCTTTTTTTTTTCACCAAGTAAAGCCAGGTGAAAGTCAAACTTATTTGGAAAGGTTAGGGGAATAGTAAAATTATTACCCAAAATGTTTGTTGTAAACCTCCATCCCAGTTTATAGAGCAGCTTCATCTTTTAATTTACCATACTTGTGTGCACACAATTTCCTGTGTAATTTGGGATTACCGCAGACATTTTGAATAGCTCACTTTCAGGAATGCCTCTTATCTAGCAAAAGTGTTGGCTTGTTTACAACCTGTATGACTGTATGGCTATTTCTAATTGGGCCTTGGAATGTTGTTGCTGTGTTCCATGATCTCAGCCATGATCTTTATGGGTACCAATACCAATATAAATGATTACTAATCCTGCAAAACTAAGACCCAAGTCGTAATAAACCAGAATTTGTCATTATGAGAAGAAGAAAAAGAAGAAGAAGAAAAAGACATACTTTATTAATCTCGCAAAGGGAAATAAAAAAAAGAAAAAAGTCACACTGTTGTTACTGTTACATACATTACACATAAGACTGAAAATACAAACACATGCCCAGGACCTATACATGCACATGCAAGGGAAAGAAGTCAGAATGAGGGGGCTGCCCATGGACAGGCGCCCCGAGCAATTGGGGGTTCGATGCCTTGCTCGATGGTAACCTTGGCAGTGCCCAGTAGGTGAACTGGAACCTCTCCTGCTACCAGCCCACGCTCCGTCCTTTGGTCTGTACGGGGGACTTGGACCGGCGACCCTCCGGTTCCCAAGCCAAGTCTGTACGGACTGAGCTCCTCTTGCCCCCAGTAACACATTTGAATACTGCTTTACCACTGATCACATTAGATGTACAGTATATACTCAAACGAGTGTTTCCTGAGCACTGAACGTGAACATGTGAATGTTAAACAATCCGAGTTAGAATAGCAAAGAACAACAAACACGCAGTAATCCTTGAAAAGTGGCATTATTTGAACTGAAGAGCCTCACATGCATCACAAAGAGCTGGATGGCATGCAACATAAATTATTATTCAGTTAAAGTCTGTAAGTCTGCACACTTGAGGGCCAGTGTGCGTTATCTGACAGTGTGAAATACTGCAGGGTTGACTGGAACTGTGCTGTCACACTACACTTTCCATAACAACACAGGGATTTACAGTTTAATCCAGGGCGTCGTTGGCAACGTTATTGGATTTAATTATGAAATAATATTTTGGTTACATCATGTTTCATTATTGTTAACTGGCATTGGAATCGCGGAACATCTGTGTGTATGTGCCCACGCGTATTGTGCGTATGTGTGTATGGTTGCGTGCGTCCACATGTGCTGCTACCCTTAGCAAGTTTTTCCCATGCCTCATCCTTTGCTGATCATCATGAGTTTAGCTAAACCTTTGGAAACCACAGTGAAGTAAAGCTGTGCTGGCTTTGTTAGGTGTTAGGCTGAGTCCACCACAGTCTGGGTGGCAGACTGAGGGCTGAGACTGACTCAGCTGAGAGCCTTGTGACTTGTGCAGCGTGCCCAGGCTCGGACTGCTTCAAGTCTCATCAACACGTCTGATTGAGAGGCGGAGGGAGGTGGGGGGGGGTTTGCAGACTGGCACAGCGCTCGCTCAGACTTGGCACGGGTCACTGGATCAGGGGAGAACTTCCTTGAACCAGGACTGGTGAAGGAGGGAGGGATGGGGGTAGCGCGAGTAGGTGAAGGGGCTGAATGGGTATCATATTTTGCATCTCTAAAAAGCCAGCTCCGACAAAAAGAGAGGCGTCCGTTCCCCTCCATTCCCTGATAATGCACGGCAGGACCCGAATGGGGGCGCCATGCTAATGAGCGCATGCGATTAGTGTGACTTGGTGAGCTAGCAATGGGGAGGGAGGGGAGGGGGAGTCTGGGAATGGGAGGGGGGGGCGTCTATTGGCTCCTAATGAGAAGTGAAGGACCCCCCCCTTTCCCAACAGTGGCCCCTGTGGGCTGGTTTTTGAGGGGTCATTTTGGGCTGTGCTGCAGATTAATGATGGGCCACATACTAGCAGATAGAGAGGTGGCGGGGGCACTGTGGCGGTGGTAGTGGGGAGGGTTAACTAAGACAAAAGTAAAGCTGTGGAAAAATGCTTAGTCACCATTGGCTCGGCAAAGAAGGGTGGGGGGTGGGGGCAGCAGAGGAGGCAACGACAACAGGCAGGGGGTAGAGGTGGAACGAAAGGCAAGAGTATAGCGTGCAAGAGATATTTTGGGAAGGGGGCTTAGAGTATGTATGTGTGTGTGTGTGTGTGTGTGTGTGTTTGAGTGTGGGCATGGCTGAAAGCTGGAAACAAAGACAGCGAGCGAGGTCTCGGACCCTGTGGCCTCCGGCACAGGGAAACTCAACCCCCTGTTGCATGCTGCTCTGATTTAAAGTCTGAAAGCTCACGATAGATTTAACCCAGAGACTGTTGGACAGTGACATTGACACTCAAACAACTCTGAGTCGCCTCTAAAAGGTCCAATATGTCAGTGGATGACAGGGCCCCATGTTGTGATTTATTTGGAAATGTATTATTATGTTATGACAGGACAGGATTAGAAGTTCTACATGTGCATGGAGACTAATAAACTTTGTTTGTTCACGGTGCAAACAGGGTGTTATTATAAATGATGATTGATTCAAAAAGCTACAGAAAATGGACATGTAAAACGTTTTTGTAATGCTGTGACAGAAAGTGACAGAAACACTATATATAAAAGGCCTAGGATTCCCAGGAGCTTCTTGAAATCATGCTGATTTAGAATGATGGCCGGGTCCTAGCACAAGACCCAAAACACATAATTGCGGAGAGTAGAAAGACTGATGCAAAAGGCATAGAGACACCCTGCTGTTTGACTTGTTAGGTATCACTGGGATCACACTTCTGGACTTCCAATGGGTGTATAGGGCATGGCTGTATTAAGAAACCATTTTCCAAAATTTCATTCCTAAGAAAGTTGCTTACTGGAAGCATATGTTACAATGCTTTTCCGACTTCTGCGTTTCTGGGCCCATGGAGCATGTGCACTACGGACCTTCTCCGCCTGAGCTAGCTTAAAGCATGCTTGTTAAAGATTTTGATTAGTGTTTTCCAAAGCCCAATATAACTTCCTTAAAACCAGTCAAATGTCTTGTTTTGTCCACAACTCAAAGATATTCAGTTTACTATCATAGAGTGAAGAAACTAGAAATATTTTCATCAGCTGATTTAGAGAAATGTTACTTTTTTGACTCAAAAATTACTCAAACCGATTTCTCAATAATCAAAATAGTTGCCGATTAATTTAATAGTTGACAACTAATTGAATAATTGGTTAGCATTTGCTTCTCTACACCACTTTACGAGCCTTAAGATTGTGGCAAAACTCTAAATACAACGTGATTCGTCGTCAATATCACAAATATGAACTAATTTCCTGCGAACAGTTACATTGAGAAGATACTATTTCTTAACTATCAAAAAATGTCATGCTACTGTCTTAAATATTGTCCTTAAGGAGTGCTGACGAATGAATTTTTTTTTTTTTCCTCAAATGATGAAAACTCCAAGGCCAAATCTGGCTTCACCAAGGCTGACACACATAGTACCGTTAATCCTAACAGACACCCATACAGCCAGAGGAATAGGAGGTGGTCTTGCATTCCTGCTGCTTTCAGGTTGTTCCAGTGTGGTTTCTGTTGACCCACTTTCCCTCCCGTCTGCCGGCTGGATGAAGCTGCGGTTTAGCAGCAGCGAGAGTTCACACCCTCGGAATAGCTGGCAGCCATGAAGGGAGAGATGGTGGAAGAGCGGACTACTGTAAGTGTGTGATTAATGAGCGAGTGTTATGGCAGCACCGCAAAGAACAAAGAGACTAATCTACAGCACATGGAGAGTGGAAAACACTGCACATTCCAGAGAGTGGATCGAAAAACTCGCCAATGTCTGTTGGTCAGTGACAGAGCTGAGAACGCCGGCTGCGGACATGTTAAAGGTGAATGCTAGCGTTGCATAATGTATACTGCATAGTGCGATGTATTTACTCTCCACGCTGACAGTAAATAAGACCATCTCTGGATAAGTCGAACACATTGGACACATTCCTTGTTGTGGGTGTATGCAAATGTGTACGTCAGGCATTGATTAATGTCCCGAGCTAGTTGGCATGGTTAATCTGGTGGGCTCAGCCTTCAGGCGTCTATCCATTCTACTGTCTGTGACAGGTGTGTGTGTGTGTGTGTGTGTGTGTGTGTGTGTGTTGTGTGTGTGCTCCCACACAGAAAAGGCATGCTCACCTCACCCATAAATCACACACTAAGGCTAATTGATTCCGCTCTGGTTCTTATGCTGCTTCACCACCAAATCCTTAAAGAGGCGTCCAGGCTGTTTTTTAACAGAGTGTTGGGTTCTGTTATGCAAGCCTTCATAAATTGCTCATACTGTCTTCAAAAGATTCTACAGAGAGGCGGCTGATTTATGACCCGTGGCCACCAGCTCCACCAGCTCTAGAAACCTTCCACCAGCCACCGAGCTTTTAAACACTTTGTTAGCCTGTGTGTGTGTGTGTGTGTGTGTGTGTGTGTGTGTTCACTGAATGTATGATGGTACAGTTTTTTACCAACACAGTGGTAACTTAAGTGGTAAGTGATCTATGATCTTTGATCTGTGATCTTAACAATAATAACTGATTCAGTTGATTGATTGATTCAGCAGAACCAGAGATATATACTCTTTTATTTTTTTTTATTTCATACAATCTTCTTCCTTGATAAAACGTGGCACCTACATTACCCACAATGTCGCCAATGGTTTGGTGGGCGATTCGGGTGTGTTATGCTAGCAGCGGCTAATGTAGCCTTGAGCTGCTAGCCTCAAGCGAAGATAAGGAGCGAGCTACGAAGGTCGGCTAAGCTCACTTCTTTCTAACTTGAATTTCACCTACTCTAGAACCGAATGGAAGCCGGTGGTTTCCCTTCCTCGACAACGAAATGTGTCACTTTGACAAAAATCAGTGCAGACCAGTTTTTTTTTAAGGTGATGGATTACACAAATCAAATAAGTTTCAAAAGTATTTTGTACAGAAATGAATGGTGGCTAACGGCTGCCTGGAATGGTAAAAAAATATCTGTTTTGATTCGTAAACGAAGGACATGGCTTGCAGAAAGGGTTAGCGTGGGCTTAAACTTGCAAAACTGCTAACATAGTCCCTTAAGACCATATATTTAGTCTGGTAATATTATATGATTTGATGTCAGGTTTCTCTGGCTGACTGTCTGTCTCTCTTTTGGATTTGGATTTTGTTTGCGGGTCCAGTTGGAAGCAATTGGCACGCTGGCAGGGAATGAAAGAGCTCCCTGGTTCATCCCTGATGCTCCCCAGCCGCCGTCCGGCCGACTCTCTCCACGGGCCTCCGTCTCCAGCCCTCCCCGGTGGGCTTAGACCTGCTCAAGGTCCACTCTGTGATGTGGGCTGCCCAATAAAAGCCAACGCTAGCTGGATTCCCAGGCCCAACTTCCCCCCTGAGTCTTTATCTTTCACAGCGTTGGCTGAGGGTGAGGGCTGCCAGAGAATTAGGTTTCACTCAGCTCACACAGACTGTCTCGCTCTTTGCCTCTTCTTGGCTCTGGCAAAACCATGGGTGGAAGGAGCTGAAGCAGCTAGAGGAGTGTGTGTGGGTTTCCATCTCAGCATTTTCCATTCAAATCGAGAGGGGCTGATCCAAGGAATGGATATTGATTTCACAAAACAATTCCTCAATATCTTAAAATAGTTTAACAGCAGATTTTTGTGAGTCTACCTAAACACAACACTCACATGCTGTATACACTGAGAGTTATTGGTCTCTCTCTTTGTTTCCCTGGACAGTGTTTCCTCTGCTGAGCCGGGGCTGAATAATTATAATAATACAAAAGGATTTATAGCACCTTTAATACATAAAATGCAGCTCAAAGTGCTTCACAGGGAAGATGCATTTTTTAAATTAAAATTATTAAATTAAAATCAATACATAAAAGCATGTTGGGATAAAGCCACACATTTTATACAAAAAAGACCAACTTTGGAAGATACCCATTTGATTGTTTCTAGTTTCTAATTTAGATTGTTGAAGCCTGATATTAACTTCGACTGAACTTTAGAATTACGTTTTTGCACAGTACAAAGCACTGCTGTGCCAGAGTACAGCCTCAGGGAGCTGCTAGCATAGCTGTAGATTCTTAAACTGAAATGAATTATGTGACGTGAATGTCGTCATCAGAGGGTACACACGTAGGCTCTGTGCGGATGTCTGTGTAACCGCCAATTTTTTGTGACTGCCACTGCTACGCTATCACTTGTAGCGATCTACTACAAGCATAAACAGACCTACTGCGCGCCCATGGGACGCGTCCGGAGTAAAATCTAGCCCTTAGTCTTGTTCAAAACATTTGTTTCTATAATAAGTGCGCATCGCAACTATATCATGGTAGGGAAAGATATTATGTTATGGCAAATAAACTATGATTAAGTCCCATCCTACAAAACCTCTATACCCCACCTATCATTGCTTGTATATAAAGGGTACATTAGCTGCATAGGCACTGGATGGAATCATAGCCAGTGGAATCGCTCGATTTGAACACAGTTCCTACATTGTGCTAATTAGAGCCACAGTAACTCATACTAATTTGTTCTTTAAAGACTTCTCTATCAGTTGCTTTATAATGCAATCATCATATTAACCTTTCAGAATATCTGAAGAAAATTATGAATTGCTTTGTCTTAAAGCTGTAGTAGGTAAGATTGTGAAGAGCCAGGACTTTGCCAACAAATTTGAACATTGACAACTTCTCAGTCCCTCCTCCCTTTCTGCTGCAGCCCAAACCGTCTCCTAAGCCCCGCCCACACAACGGAGTTTGACAGAACTGCCGGCATGTCAGACAACATGTGCAATAACTAAACACCAACACAACGTTAACTTTACTCACCAACAGTAAAACGATGCTAACTAGCAGGCTACCGTTAGCCATTTCAGCATCACATCAGACCGACCACTGTTGCTAACGTTACTATCATCCTCACCAACGTAGCTTTGTGGACTTTTGACTACTAATAACCAAGTGAAAGATAAATCATTCATGGTAATTATGTTACCTGTTGAGAGGAAATGTGGCTACATCTGCATCGTTCTTCAGATCTTTAAAATCCTGCAGCCACGCCACCTCTGAAAAGCCACTCCATTATTCACGGAGTTTTGGAAAACTTTTCTGCAGCCTCGTCGGCGGGGAGGGGAGGGGAGAACGCTATATATGCGTGTGCCTGAGCAGTGATTGACAGGCAGATAGACCACCCCCGGTGGCCCTGATTGGAGAAAAATCGGCCGGAAGCGGTGGAATTTTGCCAATGGCACTACGGGCTGTAGGTGGTGCCAGAGGAGCTGTCTTTTTTTTTTTACATAATTCATGTAGTTCTACTGGAACATAGGGTCAGTTTCAGTAAATATGACAGAAAGTTAGTTTTATAAGACTTACCTACTGCATCTTTAACTCAAGTGAGAGCGAGAGCATATTTGCAACACTTGAGAAATGTGATGCTGCTTTCCATATCCATGTTCAGACTCAAGTCCTAAGAATTCCTCCTTGCGTCTGTGGGCATGTCGAAAGTCCACGACTGAAGTTCGCTGATGCAACCTGATGTGACAGTAATGAATGTGCCTGAACGTGTAGGTGCAGTTAATGTACATGTTTGTGTTTACATCAACCCAACAGCTGCACTGACTGTCGAAACAGGAAAGGCATTATATAACGCATGACACACAGCAAAAGATTAACATGCAGTCGGTGAGTTAATCTATAGCACAAACACAGCCACAGAAACAGGTGTGCACACAAACACGAACGCAAATCTACACTGACGACTGAGTTGAAACAGACACGCAACCACACATGTACACATAAAAAGGACTCACATGGACAAACAAATCTGAGCTCAAATGCAGGGTAGAATTTATGGTCAGTCTGTCTTATACAAAAACATGGACACACACACACACACACATACCCGGACAGAGTTCACCCAGTCATTCCATCCTTGCGGCAGTGAAGCTGTTTTTCCATCGCTGGGCTCTTAGCGTGACATTGTGGTACAAACAGCAGTGAAATATTACATGGGCCAGGGTTATTAAAACTGTTATTAGCATGGCCAATTGGGGCTAAACAGGTCCTGACTGTCACCCTAATGACAGGGTGGCTGAGGACCGGGAAAAAGGGGGGGTGGTGGGCTGCTGAAACCTCTGACCAAACAGCCCCAGTGGATTCCCTGCCACTAACATCCATCCACCACCAACTAGCCTTATCCCTCCATGTGCTCATAACCCGTTGGATCCTCAGCAGCATGAGACAAATAAAACTGTGGTATTGACATTCAAAGCCACAAATACACACAGACATGGAGACGGATAGGAAAACAGATATACACAAATAATATATGTATGCACAAATATGCATATAAAGGCACACAAACATGTTTATAGATAAATAAACACATAAAATTAAATTTTTTACATGAGGCCTACAATTTAAATTCGGCCCTTACCGACAGAAGTTCCCGAATCTCGTTGTCTCTCCAAGATATTTTCTTTGCCGTCTTTGTGTAAATCGCCCTTCTTCTTCACCTCAGATGTTTGTGTTCTTCCATTTTTTTGTGCAGGCCGCATGAAACTTTATCAACACACCCGCTTGCTTGTTAAGAATTTTCACACTTTGTGCTTAATCAGAGATTTCACGGTCTTTGTACTAGGGAGTGGGTGGAGTAAATATATTAGATGTCCGATTCAACTGATTCTGACGTTTTTTTTGTCTCACATACAGACAGATGCTGTACATATACAGGTAAACCCAGCCCCATCTGCCGGCGATTTGATTTCGCCCTGCAGCTCAGGCTGGAAACCTGTACATTTATCTATCCTGCTTCCGTTACAAATCTGCGGGAACCAATCACAAACTGGCTTATCCACCTGCCGCGCTATTGGCGGGTTTAATACGATGACGATAGAGGAGCGACCAAGCAGCTTTTTGTTTACGTTCAACATGGTGGCCACCGAAGCGCAGCAACCCGTTGATGCTGCTGTCGCTGCTATGTCACCCTGATCGTCGTTCTGATTGGTTGAAGGACTATCCAATTGCGTAGAGAGTCATTTGAACTATGCCCTTTGGTCACGCTTCTTGTGCGGTAGAAAACACAGAGCAGACTCCCCAGACTAATGTTCAATCTTAAAAGACTGAGCTTGGTCTGGTGATAGCCGGACTAGATCTGCTGGGTAATGTCTAGAACTTTGTCTATCTGCGGTTCAGTGCTGGTGAAGTTTTTTTTGTTGTTGCAATAGGTAGACTCTGCGACCGAAAATGACCCTGATGAAAGCTGTGAAAAGTGAAAGTTGAGGGTTGGAAAATGTGCTATAAAGCTCTGTAGCACTGAGGGGAGCTAAGAAGTTGACTAATAATCATCTGTGGGTTCATCACTAAGAGTGACACCTTTCACTAGATTCATACGATCCATTGTTAGTATAGAAATATTGATGATAGCCACTTTCAGTGCATTTTGCTAATATTCGTATACTTTTATGTTTGAATTTTGAATGCGGGACTTTTGCTTGTAATGGAGTATTTGCCTCTAACTAAGAAAAGGATCTGAATATATTCCACCACTGTGTATAACTGCTCATAATCACCAGTATCATATTTCACCAGTTATATTTAGCTAATCAAAACTAAACAAACAAAGAACGTTAACACGGGATGGTCTGGTGGGCTAGCGGTTAAGATGCATTCCATATCATCGTTCGTACTCCTCTCTTACTCCCCACATACACTGTCCCAATCATATAAAGGCAAAGTGCCAAATAGAAAAAAAGCTTTAAAAAAGAATTTGTTGACACATTCTGGCGTGCCTCAGATCTCTGTTGTTTCCACATAATTACTATTATGCTCAAGAAGCGCCCAACCCTACAATCTATAACATCCTCTGTTTATTTCCACCAATATCTGCTTCATAGTAATAATATGAAAGACTTCCAAAATCGCCAACGTGTATTTACATAAATCATTCAAAAGCCAATAAGTGCATATCAGATATCTCTTTCCTCCTACTCAGCTCTGCATTCCTTGTCTCAACCCCCTCTCACCTTTCTCCTCACAGATTGAACCCTGCAATAAACCAACTCAATATCGTCACGCAGAAAAGACACACACAGAGCGGAGAACATAGCTGTAGCCCAGCGGTGGCCGATGCTGACCAACAGTGGGGTTCAGCTGGAGCCAGAGAGACCACTGTGGTTATCAACATGTCTTTGTATCCCAAACAGTCGTGCTAAGCCCCCTACCCCTCCCTCTGAGCCTCCACCGCCGAGGCAAATCCATTCAAATATGCAAACACACAGTAAATATCAAAACTCTTCACACCCTCAAACTTTCTAGTTAGTATTATTGCCTGGAAGCCTCAAATTAAAAGACAATAAACCGCATTTTTGTCCACGTTCACTTGGAAATACAGCAGTGGAATCAACAACTGGTGAAAACAAGAAGCCAAAAGGCCATAAGACAACTTTATAAATCACTTTTTATTTAGCTTAGTGATTCCCTCCTTATAACCAAATGTTTATGAATGATAATGATTATGATTTCAATTCACAAACTTTCTTCTTCTTTAACTTACAGTGAGTTAAAGTACCCCGGTGTTAAAATATTTCATTACAAGTAAAAATCCTGCATTTAAAATGTTACTGCTAGCGTAAATGTGTGTGCATTCCCTATAGGATTAATAAAGTACTTATTTAGTATCAAAAGTAAAAGAACTAAATTGTATCTACTTTATGTTCTGTTCATCATCTGTATCATATTTCATAAGCTGACCCTATGTTGTGTATGTAAAATTGTATTCTGCCGTAAAAGCCACAGCTATGAAAGTGGAGTGAAAAAAATGAATATTATATCCAAAATGTAGTGGAGCAGAAGTATGAAGTGCCATAAAATGGAAATACTCAACCAATCAAATCATGTCAGTAACCTTTCTGATTTCATAGGGGTCAAGGGTCAACACCTAGAATGTAAATTATTTATGAAAGCATCATACATTTCATTAAAAACTGAACATCGGCTGTTCAGAATGATAAGAGTCTGGTTTTATCTTCCTTTCAGGGTTAAAGGTAATAAAAACTAGCAAGTATGAAAAGGTACCGTATGTGGATAGAAGACATCCACTGTACATACATCCATATTTAACCATCCATCCATTCATTTGTCCAAACATGCAAAGAGAAGAACCGAAAGACTATTTCCAGCTCAGACTCCCCTGTTTCCCATCAACACATGGAGTGGGTTTGAACCAACAAACAAGAAGTCTGCTCTATGAAATACGAGCCCAAAAACAAAGCTCTCCCTTCAGTGAGACCCCCCAACCCCAGCACACACATGCACACACACACATGCACACATGCACACTTGCACGCACGCTCGCTCGCACACACACACACACACACACACACACACACACACACACACACACACACACACACACACACACACACACACACACACACACACACACACCTCAGTCTTAAACCCCTCCATGATACCCTCTCTCAAGACCCTTCACCTTCTCCACTTCCAACAGTTAATCACACACATGGGGTTGGGGGGAGGTGAGTAGGGGGGGGGTGACGCTGGGACAACAGTGAGTTGTGGCCCTTCCCTTCAGACAGTCGACACTGACACAACACAACAAATGTGTGTGTGCACATGTGCACGTATCTCCCCTTAGATTTACCCACAATCCTTTGCCTGCCTCCTCTGTGTTTCTTTGGCTACGGTAATGGTGGCTGTCACGGACAATCGCCTGAGCCGGTCACTGATTTACTCCAGGTGGCGCTTTGGCTATTGTCCAGCCCAAGGAGCTGCTCTGACCTTTGACCCCTGACACCCCCCCCCCTGCCCTGTGCCTAAACCAGAAAGAGTGGTTTGGAAATGGATCCTCCCACAACTCAAGAGCCATGCATTTACATGCATCGTAATGGTGTTGGAGAGCTTACACTGAAGTAGTTTAGCACTCAGTGCTGGTGTTTTTTCACACCTATAGTTCGTTTGCTTTGGTCCAAATCAGTTGATGAGTTTGTAAACTTGGAGCGATTGCCCCGTGGTTCGGTTTCGCTCTGCTCTGCCGCTGTCTGTCTCCAAATTTAGCGGCAGCTGGTTTGACCACGGAAACGCAAGTGACGGACGGCGAGCTTGACTGCGGTCTATGTCTGTGAGAGAAACACTGCAAGCTGCATCGCAGATTGCTAAACACGCCTGACTACAGGAGACGTTTAGCTCAGACTTGCGGAGTACATAGTTGGTGCGGTTCAAGTTCGGATCACGTTCTCACCACAAACGAACCGCTCCAGAGTTTGTTTGAAAGCGTGCCGAGACCACCTCATTAAGCAGGTCTCGGCACGCTTGTTTGGTCCGCTTTTGGTGCGCACCCGGGTGTGATTGCCGCGTTCTCACCTGCTCAAATGAACCGCACCGCCCCGGCATACGACCTCTAGTGCGATTCAGCCAAACTAAATGAGTCAGGTGTGAAAACATCCGATCCACATTAGGCAGTTTGTTTTAACTTTCAGCAATATGAAACAGTAGTTGTTTCTGCCATGTTTTGGTCAAGTGGAAATACACCCAGTTGCCACTTTATTAGGTACACCTGTAAGATTTAATGATATCTGGTTCAACAGCCCAGCCAAAAATTCTACCCTTACACAGGTAATAATGTTCAGTTCTGATTGACACTGACACATTGTCAGAGAGGTGTTAATTGAACTTATTTTATTTGAGCATTATTGTAGTTGTAGTTTTCCGTGATGTTAAACTGGACTGCGTTATATTGAGAGGGGTTGCTAATGTCAATATAATATATTATTAAAGTATTAAAGTTACAAGCTTTACTTCTTCAACACATTCTTAATTCATAGATGGTGCATGAATGAACATTTGTAATCCAATGTCTTATAATGGCCAAAGAGAGTCAGTCAGGTTAGTTAGGAATGAAGGAGAAGATTATCATGTTGGTGGCGCTCACAGACAGTCATGAGCCTGTCTGCCCTACTAAAGTCGGTGGAATATATAGACATATGACCAGATGTACAGCACGTATACCAGCTGACCTTTGCACCACCCAAAACACCCATGGCGTGCTTAAATATAGATTGGATGTGAACACATGAATAGTGATTGTAGACATGTTAATACCACTGCTGATGAACACACATGCTGTACATGCAGGCAGTGTCCACTGACAAAGACACAGATAAAGGGGAATATTCAAAATTTCTGTACCACTTTATAAAGCTACAAACTTTATAAAACTTCAACATTTTTAGGCCAAGGACCCCTTAACTGAAAGAGAAACAGAGTAGGAACACCCCCACACCCCACCCACCCCCCCTCTGCACTTACTCACGGACCCACCTGTTGAATATCTCTTATAAAGGGTTTCTAAGTTGTTACTAATGACGCTACTAATGTGTAATGAATGATTTGTTATTGCTCTACAGATCAACAATAATACATTTGTAAAATAAACTTTGGATGCCACATTGTAGAGCATTTCCTTCTCATTAGAAGAGTAATTTTACCTCTACATTTAAATCAAATTCCAGCATGTATATTCCCCTTGAATGGGATATTTTTATACTCCTTCCATACACACATAAACACATGCCCGGAGCTGTCTGTGATGCAGACTATATATGTAGTGTGTGTGTAAATGCCCTGCTTAGAGCCAGGTGGTCGGGGCTGGGTGTGTGCACGGTGTTGGTACATGACCGAAGCTGATGACAAAGAGTGAGCAGAAAGACAGCAGCTGTCAATCTGGCTCAGTTACAGCCAAACACCACCAACACTGATACACCTCACCATCACCCTGAGGTCCATGTCTGGGTCATGGAGCTCCAGAGTTCACTGTGGTCTTTAACTCCAGTCTTCCCTTCTCACACTGAAGTATTCCTTCAGGACTGTAATACCGAAGAGTGGGGTTTACATCCTGAGGCCCGTGTGTGGTTAGGTTTAGGCATTGAGGTTGGGGAAGGATTACGATTTTGGTTAAATGCTAATAAATGAAACGTAAATGTGCTTTCTTGTGCCTCAAGTCACCTTTAACCAAAAGGCTGTGTGTACATAAACATATACAAAACATTCATCATGCTTTAGTTGGTACATACGGATATTGTATTGCAAGAGTAGATATTGCAGGGAAAACGAATGAAATACAATTCCGCATTATGTTGGTAAAAATCATTATTTGGGCGACATTACGCTTCTAACCAAGTAGTATAAAAAAATTAAAAAAATTTCTTCTCTATCGTCATGGTGTTAAACCCGCCAATAGCACGCAAGGTGGATAAGCCAGTTTGTGATTGGTTCCCGCAAAATTGTGAATGGAAGCAGGAGAGATAAACGTGCAGGTTTCCAGACCGAGCTGCAGGGCGAAATCAAATCGCCGGCAGAGTGGACGGGGTTTACCCACTCTATATAAGTAGCATTGTTGGTTGAATTGTTTCAATTCATGTTTTTCTTATCACAGTAAGAATGCTGTAACAATATTATTTTATATAGCCTACAAACCATAGGAAATATATAGTATACTTTTTCTACGTTCTCAAGCTATAATTGATGGTTTTGTTATGTACGCTCTGTTTTCGCTTATAAGGTTTACTGCCTGGATCCAGTTTTACCCCCTGAGATCAATACACTTTCAATTAATTTTCTTGAAACTCATGATTTAAGTACTTTATGAATTTTTGAAAGGGAAATAGTAGTGCTTTTAGGTTACCATTCTCACATTTTACGATCTTTCCCTGACCAGACTGCAAACCAGCACTTAACCCAACACAGGCCTTCGCCAAAGACCAAGGCTGTAATTCAAAAGCCCCCCCTGTGTGTGACATAGGCTATCCCCCAGTTTACTTCCCTGTTCCGCATGACTGGCATGGCGTAGACATGCTCCCTCTGTCTGATGGGCTCCGGTTGCACTGGCAATATAAACCTGCTGGGGCTGGGGAGATACTGTATAACAGGGCAGTCACATACACACACAGAAAGCATATCATGGCTAGGTATTTTTTGTAATATGTAATCACACAGACATACATTCAAGAGAGTGCACATAGAAAGAAAATGAAATAGAGAGAGAGGGAATGTGGGGGGTTACGGGAGAGGACGTCTGGAGCAATAAAGGCTGGTACCAGCGTTCAGAGTTTAAGGGCCAACAGGGCTTCGGATATGAATCTCTCCCGAGCATGGCAACCTCTGACCTTCACCCAGAAGTCCCCATGGGGTGCATTGCAGTTATTGTCTTCATCTTTCTGCCTAACTCTCCCTGACCTCCTCTGTCTTCCATCTGCACAAGTCCATTACAACCCTTTATTTCAACGCTACAACTCTCTGCACATAAACTGCTCTTTTTCCTCCTCGCCGCTCTATTCACTCGCTGTCGTTCCGTCCATTCATGGCCCAAACAGAGCCACTGATTCATCGGCCGGACATGACTGTATTGTGTTAGAATGCGAGGATGAGAAAGGGAGAAAGACGGAGAGTATGCTTAGCCATTAGGGCGACACTGAAAAGCAGAGAGTGGTCCTGAGGTCAACATGGGGGACAGCAGACAGAGGACAGGGGTAAGTGGGATCAACATGGGGCCAACTTTAGATCATTCTGTGTATTGCAGGACATTTGGACCTTTCAGGCAATTGATACTGTGTTTCAAAAGGACTCCATGATGATTTAACACCCATCAGTCATCCACTGTAAGCTGGAACAGATTTGACATTGCATGTCATGGGAAAAGGTCTTCTCTTTATGCTAATTTAACACCCATTACTCATCCATGAGATAACTAACAGAAACAAATGTTATACATTATATGTCATAGGGAGAAGGCCTTTGGGGTTGCTTGTAATCTGTCATCCTTCATACTTACATTTGTCTCAGTCTTTCTGGTTTAGTCTGTTTCTAATGGTTTTGTATTATTTCAACTGCTAGGCACATGATTTGTATTGTTGTTTATATCTGCCCCTTGCTAAACTCAGTGATATATCATGGGAAAAGCTTTCCGGGGGTCTTGTTAGACAATTGCAGAAGGAAGCCAAAGAACAGAATTCAACTCACTGAAAAACATATGGGAATGATTACAGTACAAAGACTGTTTGTCAGGATGTGAGCTGCAGCTAGCTTCAACAAGACAGCACTATCCAACAGGAAGATGTTCCAGTGGGTCTGTGTGCCGCAATGCTTAGTCTTACACTGATTAGATTACTTTATTTGTTCTTCTAAGTGAAATCTTTCCTGGATACACACACTCAGCTCTGTGCGTGTATTTCTTCTCCGAGGTCAGAGAACTAGGGTTACGTTGCAGTGTCACAGTTGGTATTGGAACCTATACTGTACGTAAGGAAAAAAGAAACTCTCTTTTATATATATATATATATATATATATATATATATATCTGAAGATCATGGTTGGGCCGGAGATATTTAGCCCAATCCAAAGCTTTACGCAAGCGTTAATTTCAGTGGCTCAACACTTTTAATCATGACATCACCTCGCTACATGACAACAAACAGAGCAAGATGTAACCGGATGACCTATAATGTAAGCTTTGGGACCATCAGCGACATTGTTGGCCTCTTTCTCCTCTTCCTCATCCAGCTCCTCTAAGACCTACTCCTCTTTCCACTCAGGTCTCCTGGGACCTTCAAGTCACAGATGAAGAGGGAAGAAAGGAGTAAGCTCACATTTAGGGTGATGCATTTGTGACTGGAGCCCAACAGATTGACATTCTGGCTGGGAGTAGGGCCTATAGACAGACAAGATAAATGTAAGTATTTTTTAAAATGACTGAGGTACTTGACTATGCCACTCCAGACATTGGCAGCCTGTAATAAGAGCAGCCTTTTTTTCTGAAGTTTTTCTTTAATTCTTTAGCAGAACTTCTTTGCTGAAACTCTGCATGCCTAAGTACTTTCTTCTTATTGGGGCTGGAGTTGGTAAAGGTTTTGCCATCAATGTTTTTAATGTGCAGCTTTTCTTGACCGTACGATCCCTCATTTTCCTGCAACTCCTGCATTAAGACACTGGTGATCATACCCAACAGCATTTTCTTTTTTTAAAGTGTGTGTCTATGTGTGTTAACTTTCCTTCACCGTCCTGGCTAAATTACTGTGAACAAGAATGTGTTTTTAGTGAACCTGCCTGCTTAAATAAGGATTGAGGACTTCCATCTCGACCCTGCCCCAGTCAGCCCCAGAAACACACATTCCAATGCATCATGGACCACGTAGCCTCACAGCCTAATGAAGATGAGGTGAGGTGTGATGGGAGATGAAGTCATCACGCGAGGGGAGGTGGTGGGAAAGCAGTGGTGGGAGTCATAAATCAGAACTCATTGTCTATGTCGGAGAATGTGTGTGTGAAGGGGTGATGAGGGTTATGAATAGGGCGGTGGGAGAGAGGGGTCAATGGTAGGGGATAAGGGATGTGAGGGAGATCAGGGTTTGGTCAATGTGATGTAATCCGCTGGACATCTGTGCTTCGATGACAGACAAGACATGTTCCGGCACCAGGGGTTCTCAGGCACATACACGTATCTCGCACACACACACACACACACACACACACACACACACACACTGGTATACACACCTCCCTCCCCCAGGGAGCTGCAGTGCTGTCCCTGTCTTGGAGCCAGAGATTTAGTACTAATGAGACTAAATGAGGCTGGAGCCTCTCTGTGGAGGTCACAGCTTGTCAAACAGTCAGTCAGGCAGCTGGTTACAATATTGGTTTGAGTAAATGCCAAACGGTTTAACAACCTGTTAGCTATTCAGTCAGTCAACCAGTCAGCTAATCAAGTAGCCAACAAACAAGTCACCCAACCAGTTAGCCAATAAACCAGTTGGTCTTTCATACCTTAAAACAGGTTAGCTCACAACTAGCTACCAACTAGCTAACTAGTCAATCAGGCAAATTGCTAAGTGGCCAGTGAACCAGACAGCTAACCATTTTGTCATCCAACGGGCTTGCCTATTAGTCACTAAAAATCTAGCTTCAGCCATGCTTATTCTAATTAAAACTCAACCAGTTAACCATTAAAACACTATTCATTCAGCCAAGTGGCTAGCGGCCAAAAGATCATTTAGACAACTAAACAACCTGTTAGCTATTTAGTCAACCAGCTAATCGAGCAGCCAAGAAAAGAGATGCCCAATCAGTTAGCCAAATAACCAGTTGGTCTTTCAGTCAGTAAGCAGGTTAGCTTATTATATATATATATTATATATAGCCAGCAACTAGCTAGCTAGTCAACCAGTACAATTGCTGAGTGGCAAATAAACCATTTAGTCAACCAGACAGCCAACCATTTTGTCATTCATTCAACCATCCAGTCAACCAGCTTGCCTGTCAGTCACCAAAAGCTGAGTTTAGCCATGCATGTGCTGATTAAAGCAATGGGGGAGAGGTAGGGCTGGCCGAGGGAGGGGAGGGATCAGGCTTATGTAAGGCAAGAGCTAGGCCAAGCAGAACTGACACAGGCCAGGCCTTAGATTGCCTCAGCATGGGGCAGAAATGTGCTGACCAAGGTTGATTGATAGTCCTGGGGGGTCAAGGAGATTGAATGAAGTTTATTTGACTGTGGGTAATATAGGCTTCCTTCAAAAACAAACAGGACTCATTTTGTTTGCTGAGTGTTTTAGCAGCTGTGACCTCCTATATGACTAAGCTTGACCCCGTCATGCAGCCTATGGGGGATTCCAGCTCCTCGAATGTCTGACATTGAGTGGACCCCAGATATATATGTTTTTCTGGTGTATGTTTAGTGTATTTGCATTTGAGTAACATATAGGTAGATTTATATGTGTACTGGGTGGATTGTGTGGTCCTTTCAAGGTTGGGTGATGTCCTTGGTACAGGTGCAGGATGGAAAGATACTGGACAATGGTCACCACACACTCAGACTCACATACTCGCATTCACACACACACTTATTCTCTCACAGCTCAAATATCAGAGACAACACAGTCACTCTGGCCCTTTTTAAAGCCAAACCAGGACTTGGACCAGACTATTCCCATGACTTAAGGGCTGGGATGATGATTACACTGTTGCTATAGAGATACTTCAGATGACAAAATATTGTCAGTGAAGTATTCATGACAAAGTATTGCAGCAGATGTTTCATGACCAAAGAATTGTAGTTGTAAAACTCTTAATGGATGTTTTGACATTCATCCTAGTGCATTTAAAATCATAGAAATAAGCACATTGACAAAGGATTTATCATTTGAAAACTAATTTAGTTCACATTCAACAGCAGACAGTTTTATTACACTCCTGAATACCACTGAATCACCCAACTTTATGTATAATACAGTTCTTTGGGCACACACACACACACACACACACACACACACACACACACACACACACACACACACACACACACACACACACACACACACACACACACACACAGTCACATGCACAAAAGGCAACTAAAGGCGAAGGCTCGGCGTCAAAAATTTGCACTTGAAAATGTTGAAATACTCAAAGTGGTTGAAATGTCAGTTTGAGTGTAACTAATAAATTGACTTGGAAGGGTCAATTATTCGATGTCCTGAAAACAATTTAATGCCATTTTACGTATAAAAACTGGACACAGAAAAAACACTATAGTTGAAGTGTCAGCTTAGGTGTAGGCTAAGCACTGAAAGTAGTTAGAGTTGATTGTGTATGAACAGTGGAAGGTGTTGGATGTAGAGGGGCTGAAAAAGTTTCTTGGGGCTTTTTTTTAGTTTAGTCTGTGGCCTGAAAGTGTAGGCATTTTGACTTGAGGTGGAGGTGTAATCACTGAAAGCAGATGAGCTCTCAGTTAAAAAAGTTTATAGCTTTGAAGCTGCCATTTGACACGTAAGAGGCTGAGGCAGCAGAAATGTCAGTTTTTGTGTACAGTCAGTGGCAAAAGTCAATTAGGTAACTTAGGGTTAGGGTTAAACAGGTTTGACAGATTCTCTCTGATGTTTCTTCTTTCTGGGGTCAACCATAGCGAAAGCAGTGGTGGTACAAGGATAGACCCAGCACCAGAGATGTGCTTTTAGCCCCTTTCCAGAGTTTTCTTTTTACTTTTTATCTGGGAGAACCATGTTAAACTTAATATTAATCATAGCAGAGTATCTTTACATACTTTAAAACATGTCTGGAGCGAGACTTTGATTTAAAATGTAAGTTAATGAGACAGTTGAAGGTGCTGTAGGTAGGATTGTGAAGATCCAGGACTTAGCCCAAAAATTTGAACATCGACAACTTCTCAGTCCCTCCCCCCTCTCTGCTAAATCCCAAAACGTACTCCTAAGCCCCCCCCCCCACAAGGGAGAATGAATGTGTGTGCATGACCAGTGATTGACACGCAGTTAGACACCGCCCCTGGCCCTGGCCTTAACTACTCCACCTTTAAATGGCTCTTATGTTACTTTGAAAGAGAGCATTGTGAAATATGGCATTTTGTGAAAATGAACAATGATAAAAAGAAATAATTCTTAAGTCACCTACATTTTCCATGGCTGTATTTACTGGATATTGTATTTACTTCACAGTGAGCTAATAAAGAAACAGTAAGACAAAATAAGTGGTCTAACTTTCTACAAAGGAGTCCATCTGTGTGCAGTTTGTCCAGTGTGAGATGTCAGCGGTCAGGGTTGATCTGTAAAGCTCGGACCATCGGGAGTCCTCTTTGGTCTTAATCCTCAGGACCCCTCCCTGGAGCAGGTCAGCCATATACTTTGTACTATGTCATATAGGCTGCCCCTTGTTATGCCTGACAAGTAATCAAGGAACAAAAGTGTAGGCAGCTTCTTCCAGCGGTTGCCAGTCCGGATAACAACTCTCCCAACAACTCTACATGATGCATGTGTCCATTTCTTAAAGGGGAACTATTATATAGCATTTTCAGGTTGCTTACATGCTTTAATGTTATCGCTCTCATACTGCCCATTGGCTGCTGCACCTGTATTCACCCTCTGTATGAGACGCTCTGCTGGAGCGCCTGTCTCTAAGCCCCCACCTCCTAAAAAAGCCCAGTCTGCTCCGATTGGCCAGCATGTTTCCTGGAATCTCCCCTGCGCTCCAGTTTTGTTTTACTAGTAGCAGCTGGAGCTACTGCAATGGAGTATATACAGCCCAGTCTCACGGCAGTTCGTGAGTTAAGTTAGACGACCAATCACAGAAGGCCGGAGAAGGCTGGCTAAGCAACACTCCGCCCAGAGTAGAAAAAACTGTTTAAAAACGGAGCGTTAAGAACACTTGGAAATGTGAAAGTTTTAGCTCACGGGGATTTGTCTAAACTACGTTTACCTATTACTCTATTATTTTAAGTTTTGGCCACGTTTGACATGGAAATCCGACATTATAACATTGTAGATATGACAGAAAATACGGAAAAGCATAATATGTACACTTTAAAACCTGTTGCACAATCATCTATCATAGAACTTTATTTGCCATTATTCATGCAGGCAAAGACATGAATATTTTTGCTTTGACGACATACCACTAAGTCAAGTTATTTACAGAATTATTGACAACAAATACAATTAGCTAGTTCCTGTTAGAATTGTTTCATGAGAAAAAAAACCTTTTCAGCAATAAATAATAGCAGACAGCTGCAGATGGACATGTTTTTTAGATTTTCCCTGTCTACAGCTCTCTCTCTTTCCCCCTCTCTTCTTCTGGATTCTAATCCTGCTAATTAAACTTTGAGAGCCTGCAGGGCTCCCCACCCCACCCCCCCTTCCTCATCATCTCCACAACTTTCTCACAGGGAGCATAAAGAACTGGAGGAGAGTGGAGTGAGAGAGACTGAACAGAGGGTGGATTTATGGCGGCTCTGCTTTGCTTCTTATCAGCATCCTGGCTCTGTGAATGAAGCTCTTCAGAGGATTTCTTCGCCCCTCGATACCCAGTACACCTCCAAAGCTATCTCTGAATCCCCACTGCGTGTGCGCACACATGTACACACATGTACACACATGTACACACATGCAGAACCTTATACGGCACATGTTCAAATAGACGTGGAAGTGGGATCAAACATCAGTAAATGCAATAGTGCAAAGTAGAGATGCAACCACAGCTTCCCCTCAAAAGGCCCAAGCACCCCCTCAAAGTTTCTTCTTATTTTTCAAAATGAACTGTATTTTACTAAAAGTGAACCTGACAAGATTAATTATATTTAAATATACATAATTGTGGTAATTTCATAGAAAATTGACCCCACTTGCCCCCGTGTTATGATCGGACGCTCAAAGCTCATTCTTCAGAGAGAGAAGTTTGGCTGTACAAGCCACATTTAAATGAATTAGCTAAGCTACATGTTAAAAAGTAAAAAAAAATAATAATAATGACGTTTTAGCATGACATTTAGTTTTCTTGTTCCGTTAAAACGAGTGAGGTTGGAAGCTGACTGTGATGTAAAACAACTGCTCCTGTAATGTCCTATAGATAGACTGAGGAATGGACACTAACTTAAAATGTACCATGATGGTTTCCTTCTTCTGACATCTTCAGAGTAAATGTTTAGGCTACTCTTTCAGTTTTTCAGTAGAACCTTTGGCACCTTTGGTTATTGACACGAACGATGAAGCCCATTGACTATGACCGATATGGTGCCGAAACTTCATTTCCCCCCTCTTTTGTTTGGATCCAATCAGTGCATAGCAAGAAATGCAA
Source organism: Perca fluviatilis (assembly GCF_010015445.1). NCBI lineage: Eukaryota > Metazoa > Chordata > Actinopteri > Perciformes > Percidae > Perca > Perca fluviatilis. The sequence continues at coordinate 26,175,775 of NC_053130.1, read as the reverse complement.
AGTTAAAAACAGCGACCTAAGGCAGAGGCTCTGGTATAGGGGCCCCCCTGAGCCCTTGGACCCCTGGGCCTGGGCCCGGTAGGCCTGTTCGGTTACCCGCCCTTAGTGCTGCCTATCTTTATAGGTAACACTAACCCTTTTTGGGTACATCAGTTTTTCAAATGACATCACACATGTAGTGATGTTAACAGCAGCAGCCCAATCAAGCCTCAACATCAACATTGCTCACTTAATGGCAGACAAATAATGAACAATGAACAAACTGGGAAATCATGCCACTAACCACCATGTCATAATACTGTTCCAGTTCAGATTTATCAAGGCAAAACAACATCCCAGAACCTTATTTCCCAACACTGAATGAAATTCTGATTTCCTGATGCTCTTGCATAGTCTCAGTGATGCTTATTTATCCAATTCACAGTAGCCTCTACTTAGTGGCCTGTCCGTAATGACTGGGAGCCGTTGTGCAGCTATGCACTGGTTGGATCCAAATAAAAGAGGGGGGGATATTGAGTATCCTGGCTTATTTGCGGTGTGGGCAGCCCCCCACCCCTCCATTCCCCTGGTGGAGGCTGTTTTGGGGATGAGTGGGGGGGCAATGGGGGTTATATTATAGGATATTAAATGGTAATGATGGGCCTGAAAGCACCGCGTCCATGGGAAAATGGTCGGTGCGTCTCGCTGTGGCCCGGCGTCGGTCCCGAGTCTCTGGGAGCCAGAACCGGGTCACACTGCCGCAGAGATCATTACAGGGTGGGGAGGTGGTGCTAGCGGTGGGGGTGGGGGGCTGGGAGAGAGATTAAGATGCCAGACCCCTTCGACCACTTTAAACCCTCCCCAACCCCTATTCCTAGTCCTCTTCCTCCCTCAAACCCAAAGTCCGCTGACCGCCCATGCCTGCCCTCTGGAAAAAGACTTCAGCCGCAGTCGCCGGGCCGTACCAGCAACGACCCCGACCCCGTCGCCATGTCGGCCAAACATCCAGACAACATTTAGCAACTTTGAGGCAGACAGGAAACCGCCTGCACCATGACATTGAGGGGTGAGGGGGCTCGTACCGCATTGTTCATCTTAGGAACGTCCAGTGAGGAGATGGGAAATGGACAACATTGCAGTGTGGATAGCCACAAGGCACGAAACAGGGAAGAGCGGGAAGCAGTTAGGAAAAGAGAGAGGGAGACAGGAAGGGAGACAGAGGGAGCATGACAAGCTCCTATTTCACTACATTCCTTTAATTCAACCAAGCAGTCTGCATATTACTGACAAAGCCCATACTGACAGCTCCCCACACTGTGTATGTGTGTGTGTGTGTCTTTGCATCTTAGCAGAATACTTATCTGCAGCTTCGCTTTAAGTGTCTTAGAGACACACAACTGTAACAAAGTGTGTCATGTAAGCAAGGTTGAGTTTATTTATGTGCATGAGACAACATAGAACTTCACAATGCGTTGGACTGCATGAAGCATGTTTGGTAGTGAGCTCATGTGTATACAAGTTTCCCAAACACAAACCCCTGTCTCCTCTGCAAATGTATACGCCTGGGGTTAGCTTGAGTTAGACTAAAACACAGCATGACGTGTTGCTGATGAGTAAGAGAGTCTGTGATTTTTGCATGCAACACCCTGAACATTTTTCTTGAAGGAATAGCTTTAAAAAAAAGGATCATTGGGTTTTACTTTTTGTAGTTTTGTAGTAACAGAACATTTTTACATTGGGTATTTCAAAGATATCCAAATAGGAGAAATAAGCAATAACCGTTGAAACTAACAAAACGTGGCGACAAAGTGTCAGACAAAGTGATGGAAAATGTTGTCACAGCTCAAAGAAATGTTGATACATCTCAGCCCTCAGGGCTGCCTGAGAACCTGAGACGGCCAAAAGAACTAAAATCAAACTGGACAGAGAAAGCTACCTGGCTCATAGCTTCTTTTTTTTTTTTTTTGGAGAGGGGAAACTAGTTGTCCCAAACTGGAATGTCTCATCTGCAGAGGGAAATTGTTAAATTTGGCAATGGTGGCGAGTCAGGTCAAGAGACACATCAAGACAAAACAGCCCATTTTTGGAAAACTTTGTTTGTTCAGACAGAGTGATTGTTAGGAGGCCTTTATTATTTCACTTCTAGGGTTGGGTAACGTTTGGGTTTTTTCCGATACCGGTGCTAAAGCGATACATTTAAAACGGTGCCTGAACCGATACTTTTTAATCAAGTTAAAAAAAAGAAGGGTACTAAACAACAGTTGGCGACATTAAAGAACGGCTTGTTTATTGCTAAGGCCATATGGTCAAAATTAAAGATTTAATAATAATAATAATGTAATAACTATAACTTATAACAGTAACTTATTTCACCAGTAAATTGCTGTTGAACGACAAAAACAACCACCAGATGGGAAAAGGGTATTTTACAATATCTTTGAATGCACCACGAGGCTACCTGTCTGTGTTGTTTAATCCCGACAACGGCAGCTGCTGCGCTGCAGAGCAGACTGTTACGTCCCGCTGTTGGAATACAGTCACACTTTACACTGTTTAACATTAGCTGTCAGCATTTTATCTGTGTTTAATCCAGCTGCTAGCTAAAGGTAGGCTAATGTTACCTGCTGTCAGGTGTGGTGTAAAGTCAAGCACCGAAATGAGGCACCGAAATGTTCTTTCTTATTCGGTCTCGTTACTACAGTTTACGCCCTACTGGCACCGCGTTTCGGTACCCAACCCTATTCACTTCATAGTGATGTGTGACATATGGTACATCTACAAAATTTGTTTTGTTATTGGGTTGACATAAAAGCTACTGCTTTGACTAGTTAACAAGTCAACTGTTTAGCGAGATTATCTAAACCACTTTATTTGTTGGTAAAAGTGAAAATGTGTGCATCAGTCTTCATCATTCACCTGTGATAACCTAACCACCTAACCTGGAGACATGACCATCTGGTTTTGTTGCCCTGTCTGACTTCTTTTAATCAATGGCTGCTGCATCTCAGAAATGAACTTGGCGACTACTGTACAATGGACTAGTCAGGTTTAGCTCACTATAAAGACTGGAGGCAGGAGAAAGCAGCTAGCCTGACTTTCCCAAAATTCCTTGAAGGAAACTATGAGGAAGTCTAAAACAATTACTTGGACAGGAATACAGGAACGTAGCCTATTGACTGAATATAAACAAAATACATAACCCTTCATGCTTCATGCGCCCTCATAAGAACGGCAATAATCGTATAATACATTTTAGAAAGTTGTTATAGAGACATCACCAACGACTTTTAAGCAGTCACAATTGAGTCAAAGTCATCCGAGGAAGATAAAATCACCATCAGTTGCAATAAAGTCACTATAAAGTCATCACTAGACACATTTAAAACCTCTGCGGAGATATTATAGCTAAACCATGAGAGATAAAAGTGGAGATAAATTATGATAAGACCACTATAAACTCAGCACTGCATGCCCCAGGCAGACTGTCCGAGCACATCAAATCCTAATGTTATAGGAATGTTACAGTGACACCATAAGAGATTGGAGAAGACCATAAAGTGCCATATGGCCACTAAGAAAGTGACTGTTGAGCACCTTGGAAACATTATATATCTCATAAAAGGCCTTTAAGGTTATTGATAGGAATATTGCAGGGATGGCGATACCACAGGAAGTTAAATAAACTGCCATAAAGTATTTGATATCTTTAATCTCGCTTTACAGACACACTGTAAGTGTCTATAGGAATATTAGATTGACTTTTCCATATAGGGAATATGCCATGCCAGCATTACTCTCCTCCTCCTCCTCCTCCTCCTACTCCTCCTCCTCCTCCTCTATTCTCTTCCTCTGCTTGTATCTCTTCATCCTCCCTGTGGTGTTTTCGACCCGAACCCAACCGCCCAACATGATCCCATATAATTAAGCAGGTTTAAGGCAAACTGATCCCCTCGGAGAGCCTTGTCTTCCATACATTCCAATTAAAAGCGATTACACACAGTGGTCTTTTACTGCTAAGAGGCCTCTGTCAACTCCTCATCACCCCCCCGCCCACCCTTCAACCAGCATTACCCATTCCCAGGGTTTCAGCTGTCACCCGTCGCCTCAGCGCATCAATCTTAATAGTTTCGTTCCAGCGTTTGTTTTTTTCTTTTAGTGTAATTGTATGTTTTGTGTTGTTTGCATGCACTAAGCTAGCCCAGATACCTTCTCCTTTTCCAGTCATCCTTCTATTTTTACTTTCTCAGATTCTGTTTTGACGATTGCTAATTCACGTGAATAAGAGATGTGGAATCATGTATATTCACTCTTAACTGCAGGCCGAGACAAAAGTTGAGCCAAGCAAATCCTTAAATCTTGTCAACTTTCACTGAAGGCACCCCCCCCCCACCACACCACACCACCCATCCCCAATCCCCCTCCCTATGGCCCACTACTCTCCCCTTCCTTATTCTTTTAGGAAATGCCTGCAGGGAGATGAATAGAAGCCCCACATTTCCACATGAAGTGAGCAGCCAGCAGCGATCTTCTCTCCCCTGGCAAACTTACTTTTCTTCTAGCTGTGAGAAAGCTTGGTGGGACTGTGGTTATGAATATTCATGCCGGAGAGTTCCCTGTCAATCAGTCAGGGAGAGCTGAGGGGAATTCACGTCTCCAATGGTTCATTTTGCCGGGGAAGGAATGTGTGCAAATTCGGGTTTAGACCACTCTATTACTAACTTTTGCTTTATTTTGTTTTCTGCTATATTTATTTGCAAGAACACCAGCTACATTATTTCAACGGTTTTGATTGCCCATTCACTCCTATGCGACCGTATCCATTCATCTGTATAAAGAGAAAGTCACTCTATTGTTGAAATATATCCATGTCTCCAGTGCTGATGTGTGACTGACATGAGCGCATTCAGCATGCTAACAAAGCACTTTATGGCAGCACTGTTATAACTTAATGACCATATCCACAGTGCATTTTAAGAGCAGTAGTAATGAATTGCAATGCTCTCGTGCTCATGACTGTGCCTATTGAGAAATGAAATACTTTTGAATTTGAATAACAACGTGTGTCGTTGCTGGTGACAAAACCACTGATTAAATATGTACATGTAAACGATACTGGCGTTAAGGACCCGCTGATCGCTGTCCGATTCTCTGATATGAATGCCTGCATTGCATTGTGGGATATGGGCAGTGAATGCGCCCAGCTCTGCCCATATCGTAGTGTTCTGTCTTACAGTATACTGTAATATTTCACCGGTAATAAGACCGAAATAATATTATTAAAATAAAGAAATGAATACCATGATAACATCTAAATAAATGTTGATAGATGTAGCGTTATAGTTTTAAAATGATCAATAAACAAAGCAATCCAGCTTCCCTGGCAATAAGACCAACATAATAGTACATTGATACATGATAAGATCTTGTGAATAATTGTCGATTAAAACAGCGGTTATTGGGCTAAAAATACCAATAATTGCATAGCTGTATACAGCTTCTTTGCTGCAGCCCAACTGGCAGAACGAATTGTGCTGTGATCACAAAAGATGCTTCCCATTGAAATACATTAGTTTAAAAAACATGCTGACCATCACGAAACCCCCCCGAGTTAAACGTGTCCGTGTACACGAATCAATAGATTCAATTACGTGAACATTTCACGAACTGCCGTGAGACTGGGTTGGTATATAGCAGGACTTTGTACTGTGAAAAATCCCTGGGTTGTATGTTTCCATCACTGCTGATCGGAGCTGGAGCCGATGAATACCTGCGTACTGCAGAGTCATTTGTCCCGGGAGTAAATGCCGATTTTAACCTTTCCAAATGCAGACAAAAACCAGATGTTAGTGGGGTTTTGTGTCAAGTGGGAAAGGGGCTTACGTGTGCATCCAGACCTAAACATGCCTGCACCCAAACAATGCAAGGGGTAGTGGTGGTGGTTTGGTGGTCCCATGTTCAGGTACTGGTGGTGAGACAGTAAAATACAATACAAGAAGGTCAATTTGGGTAGAAGATTCAATGGTTTGAAGGCATATCAGACACCAAAGCACTGCACAGCTTTTTACAACTCAGGAAAGCATCACTGCAGCTTTCCTTGCAATGATTTCAAGGCAAACATTAGAAATAAGGTGTTCAGGTTACAAGTAATCTACCAGGAATGCGTTTGTGCATTTGTTGGCCAACCGGTGCCTTGCCAGATGATGTTGCAGAGAGAGAGAGAGAGAGAGAGAGAGAGAGAGAGAGAGAGAGAATGAAGGAGAAAAGTGGAAACTAATACTTTGTAATTCCATGCAATTAATTTATCAGTGTATAACATTTTACTTGTATTTCTTTGTTAACGACCAGGGTAAGAATTGCATGTGGTGAAATGTACAGATAAACAATGCGTTCTTTAATGAGGCAGTATATGGCACAATGGTGAAGAAAATAGGGGAGCAATAAGGAGCACAACACAGTTAGGGATGATGAGAAAGAGAATGGAGCAGAGAGGGAAAGTCAGAAAAAAGCACTGCTGGGCACCACTCACAGAGGCATAAATCTAGACACTCACAATTGGATTCAAATGCAAATTCAACACTGAGCACCCAGTGGAAAGGCTAACCTCAATGTGGCCAAATCCCAGTGTGTGTGTGTGTGTGTGTGTGTGTGTGTGTGTGTTACCCCCAACTGACAGGAACACCTCATTCTCCACACTCTTTGTTTCTGAATGTGTGTGCGCACAAGCTCGCATAAATATGCATATGATATATATCTTGTTAGAAGCAAGACAACAATGACAGTTTTCAATTTTGAGATACCTCTGTAGGCCTTTAAAGAAAAGTTTCTTTCACGTTTACTTTCTCTGCATCCATATTTTGCACCTGGGGTATTTGGATGTGATTTTTGTGTGTGTGTGCATGTTATAAGTGGTGGGAGCTGTATCCCTCTACGTGCACATCCCTGCCCATCCCTATTCTCTCCTCTCTGTGTTCCCGCCTCCCAGCCCCTCCAGCAAGGGCGTCAGAAATGAACCTGAACTGATTGAGAGTAAAAAGCAGTTGCCGGGGCAGGTTCAGTGGGGCAGAAGTATAGTTGCCAGGGCAGCGGTGGTAGTTGGTTACCAAGGGAGGAGGGGGTGGACGACGGCAGGGTGGGTAAGACCGATGGTTGCCAAGGGGCAGCCCGCTGGTTGCTTGGGAGTGCCGTAGCAATCGGGCGAGTGTTAAAGCCATTAGAGGCCTTACCATATGAAAGGCTGGGTGGGTGTGGCAGGGCCGAAGATGAGTCCTGGGAGGATAGCCCCACTGTAAAACAGCAGGAGTCTTACAAAAGAGCCTTCCACTGTGCCATTACTGCCCCCCCCCCCCCACTAACACACAAACACACTCACACGACCTCCACCCTGCACTCCCATCCCATTCAAAGCCAGAATAGGGGAATTTTTCCTTTAAGTATAGGAATGACAGGGAAAACAGAGGAGGGAGAGAAAAAGAGTGAAAAGAAAGAGATGAATTAAATTGCAGGGACCTTCCACCAGCCAGTATGGAGCGGTGTGTTTTCCACTGAGTTGGCATACAGACTCCAGCCAGAGAGGCCCCCTGGTCCCCCAGTCCAACCCCCAGGGAGAGAGTCATTACTGGGGGCAACAGCTCCCTGGCACTCCCCATCCTGTCCAGGAGTAGAAATCTTTATTTCCCTCTTATTTACGAGCAGAGGTACTGTTTACTATGCAGTAATGAAAAAAGCACACAGGACACTAAAAATAGACTGAGCTAATGTGACCCAAACAGCCATGAAAGGAAATCTGGGTGTATATAACTGTACTATATGTTTGTGTGTGTGTGTGTGTGTGTGTGTGTGTGTGTGTGTGTGTGTGTGTGTGTGTGTGTGTGTGTGTGTGTGTGTGTGTGTGTGTGGACATAGCTGCAGGTACGGGCTGCAGTGGGGAAAAGCAGCGATAAAAGCCAGCCTCTGTTTCCTGTCCCTAACAGGCAAATGGTGGTGATTTACTGGCCTTTTATTATGATCGCTTCAATTCGCTGTAAAGCAGCACAGGACCGGTCCTCTAACTGCCTGTTTGTCTCTCAGTCTCAGTTTCAGTAATGTCCTTGTTTCACAAAGGATGGCTGCTCTGCAGTTCAAAACATACAGTATTAGAAAAATGATGAAACAGTATGATAATATAGTACAATGCAGAATAACTGTGAAACTTACTGAAGAGGGATATTCCATGTTCATTTAACCTGGACCTCATTTTTTGCTCACAGTTCCTTCTTAAACTATCATTGTACTGGGAGTGCTAACGTTGCTAAAATGAAGCTTGACGGGTCAACTAATTAATGGGTCAGTTCACCCAAGTTACAATAGAGACAGATGGATTTTCGTTTGTGGTGCCCACTGCATTGAAAGGTTATATTTAAAGGTCCCCTATTATAGGTTGAGGTGCTATAGAAATACTGTGAAAGTAACAAAATACTCAATCGACAGAGAAATGCACACAGCCTGTATTCAGAAACTGCCTTTAAATGAGCCGTCAGGACTTCCGCACTGTTGTGATTTCACAACTACAATATATCTAGGTAGAAAGTGCCACTACAGTGCCATTACAGTCATTCCCCGGCTGCAGTGACGGTTCAGAGACGCAAGAGCGCAGATGCGGACGTTGAAGAATCAGAGCAGACTGGGCTTTTTTGTGGGAACGGCTTAAAGGTCCCATGGCATGAAAATGTCACTTTATGAGGTTTTTTAACATTAATATGAGTTACCCCAGCCTGCCTATGGTCCCCCAGTGGCTAGAAATGGTGATAGGTGTAAACCGAGCCCTGGGTATCCTGCTCTGACTTTGAGAAAATGAAAGCTCAGATGGGCCGATTTGGAATCTTCTCCTTATGAGGTCATAAGGAGCAAGGTTACCTCCCCTTTCTCTGCTTTGCCAGAGAATTTGGCCCACCCATGAGAAACAGACATCATGGCTTTCAAACGAGCAAAGTGGCAGTTGGTCAAGGCCACACCCCCACCCTCCACCTTGCCCCCCCCTCTCTCCTCCTCAATAGCTACAGACACAGAAATGGTACATACTAAGGAAAGCTCATTGTGGGACTGGCTCTAGTGGCTGTAATTCTGCACCAAGGCTGAATTTCGGGAATCAGACTTCAGATACAGTATTAGGGGACCACTAAGGCCTATATAAAAGCATCCAAAGAGCACCATGTCATGGGACCTTTAAAGAGACAGGCGCTAAAATGGATCTACAGCCATGCTAGCCACTCTATAAGGCACAGCGGTGCTTTAAGCTGAATGCTAACAGGCTCCCAAAAGACAATGTGAACATTCTGATGTTTAGATATAATGTTTACCATGCTAACCGTCTTAGTTTAGCATGTTAGCATGCTAACATTGATGTTGCTGCCCGATCTGTACCAAAAATCTGATTTGTTTTAAGCATGTGCGAAGATGGTTGAGGTCAGGCATTGACCTGGAATGCTTAAGGGATTGCTCAAGGGCCCATTAGTCAGGGGAATAGGACCTGAACTAAACAGGTTTCTGGTACAGATCAAGTAGTGACAATGGATAATTAACATTACAGCTGAGGCTGATGGGAATTTCCTCATTCAACAACAATGTCTCTTCAGAGACAATGTCTCCATTACACTCGATAATCCACAGAACACACTGTGAACCATGGAAAAGATCTGTATTATCCACAGTATCGGGGACACTGGCTCTTTAAAGAGAACATGCTGTGTTGTTTTTTTTTTAAGAATGTAATCTTGGTGCTGTTATCAACAGAAATAAAATTCCATTTTCTCCTGCAATCACAGAGATAGACATCTCAAAACTTCAGCACAAAGCACCCAAACCCCAAAGTATGCATGGCCGACACCAATGGAGATAAGTAAAAAATATTTTCTCTGTGTAATTTGGTTGCACTGACCATTTAAGCATGGAAGGGTATCAATAGCATTGTGGTCAGGCTGAAACCTCAACATGAAACTGAAAGAAAGATTTAAATGACAAAATTCAAAATTGTTTTAGTTTCCTGTGAAAATGCAGACACAGAAGTAGTTCAAGGCCTTAAATACTGTCTGACAGACCACCAGTCTGCCTTTCATTTTCTTTACTTTATTTCTTATTCCGTTTTATATTCCGGTCCCTCTTGCATTCTGTCTCCCTGCAGTCTAACTGTGTGTTTGTGTCAGTCCGTCAATCGTTTTTTACTCTGAGCTGACCTGAGCCCAGGCTTCATGTCGGTCCAAACATCTGTGCAGAACTAATCTCACGTAATGGAGCAGTTTTTTTACGTTGGTTTCGTTACGCACCACATTCTGTAACGTCAAGACAAAATACATCTATTATCCGTCCACATGTCAGTATAGAACAATTTAAATAAGCATAATATAATCTGGAATTCCTTCTTATTTGGGGTTTTCCTTTTGTTCTTGGTGGTCAGATGGTTCCATTGTTAAAGAAGCCGAGTGGAGGCAGACCGCTGAGGATGAAAAAGGGATGAAAACAACATTTGCTGAAGCTTTGTACGTTTTACTGCTAAACCATTGAATGAACCGTCGCGCTGTTTGATCCAACATGTTGGCTAATTTCATGATTATGAGTCAGTAATGAGGCTATATGAGTGAGTCAGTGTAGTGAGGGGTGTGTGTGTGTGTGTTGTAGTGAGTGGGAGTAGGAAGCGTGGGTGGGAGCCCTGTGGTTAGAGGATGACTAAGGGGAAATTTATGAGTCTGTGCATGCGTGTGTGTGTGTGTGTGCGTGTGTGTGTGTGTGTGTGTGTAAAAGAGGAGGGAGAGAGCGAGGGGTGTGTTTGAGACGGTAGCATGTGATTGGCCAGTTTTCCTGACTGAGCCAGAGACTGTGCAGACACTGTCCACAACACAATAAGATTATTCCTTTAGCCAAGTGGCATTAGTGTTGTTGGATGTCCTTCAGAAAAACAATGCGTTCCTGCTAACATTAATAATATTCTCTCACAAGACACAAATCATGGAGATCTAGGAAGGGAAATTGAATTAAAACAATTTTACATGATGTCAGTCCCGATACTTTGCAGTTAAGAGGGAATGCTTTCGAGTGAATGAGCATTAGGAATGAATGGTTTTCATGAGTTTTAGAGTTATTACTCCCCGGGTTTATATTCATCTTTTCCCCACAAAAAACTGGGCTTTCTCACCATAAATTAAGTTAGGTTTAAAACCCAGAACTGTGCAGAGTTAGTCATAACATTGTATTTATTCTCTTTTTTTGTTATTTTTCTTTATCACATTATGTGTTCATATTTTTGACCAGAATAAAGCGTCCTCTGAAAAGTTATCTTTTCAGTGAAAAAGAAGCAATGTCAGCCACACAGAGTATCATTTCATCGTTTGTTTTTCGTTTCACAAGTTTTAACAGGTCCGAGGAGCGTGATGACCATCTTAATAGAGCTGACCTGAGATTTTAATTGTATGCAGGACCAGGCGAGGAAAATCCATCTCATGCAGCCGTCTCGCCATGTTGTTTAGGCGGATTTAGGAGCAGCAGCAGCGTTGTTTTTGAGAAATGTTAGCCGGCATGGTTGATTACACCCCTTGTTCACTCCCTGCGGAGAATTCATTTACACACTGTGCACTTCATTTGCACTTAGTCTAAAAATAAAAACGTTTCGCCACACAGCTGAACTGTAAGCTATCATTTTATCACAAAGTAAGTAAATAAATAAATGGCAGAAACTGCTGCGGCTGAAAAGTTCAGCCAGTTATGCCCAACCCAGTCTCACGGCAGTCCGTGAAATGGTCACGTTATTTAATCTATTGATCCGTGTTCACGGGGACGATTTTTGTCATTTGTTTCGTGGTGGCCAACACGAAAATGTAAACTAATGTATTTAAATGGGAAGCATATGTCGTGGTCGCAGCACGACTACGGTAGCGAGTAGTATGAAATGCCAAAAATCCGCGTAAGGAGGTTGGTTGGGGTGGTGGACTTTCACCCCGGAGGCCGGGGATCGCGTCCCGCGTGTGGCGTTTTGTTTCCCCGTTAACCGTCCCGTTATTGTCGCGTGTCACGGCATGTGAGGCGTCCTTTCCCCGTTGTTCCCGTTATTGTCGCGCGTCCCCCGCGTCCTCCCCCGGGGTGTGGTGTTTGCTTTTCACCGTTAATCTCCGTATAGACCATTTCGTGCTAGCCACCACGGAAAAACGAGATAGTTCCCTGCGGCATTCTCAGCTGATGCCACGTAAACCAGGAATGTCCGCACTTTGAATTGTACGCCGTATGTACGCCATCGGTTTGAGGGGCTGCCATTCAAAAGAATCTGGGGCAAATGAATTCAAAAACTGCTTTCGTTGTTGACGGTAGCTTGGCTATTTAAAAATGGCGGGTTTGTGCAGGGTGTCCCGTGTCACGCTAGTTACGATTCTCTCTGACCAGTCTTTTCTGATTGTGGTTTCTGATGCAGGGGTTAAAGTTAGACTAACAAGTACATTAATCTAATTGGCAGTTTCATACATCAGTGTTTCCCGTTCGTTTAAAATAACGCCAAATATCCATTCCAGTGTTTCCCCTATTGACTCTCGGCAGTGCACTGCCATGAGTCCATGAACAAGGCAAGTGTGTCTCACGGAAACAGTGAAGTGCTCTAAATAATTTGGCATGCATTTATCACACCAGTCATCATTTTCTTATTATAAAAACTCAACTCCTGGGAATTGCTCCTGGTGTTCTTCACCACGGTTTTGGAAGAACAAAATCGCAATCTCATATTCTGGGATAAAAGCGTAATAGTGTTTGGCCAAGAGTCCTCAAACAGAGTTCTTCGTGTTGTTTGCATAGACGTGTGTGTTGGTACTGCAGTCCCAAAAAGAAAACAGAAAGCAAACTACAACAGCTAAAACTAATATTTCATGAAAGGCTCTGATTCTAACAGAGACGGGGGAACGCTATTTGATCCGTATAGTTGTTTGATCGCGGTTACAGTCAAAGCAGACAAAGTATGCACTGCGTCATAGAACAAACTGTATTTTGGCTCATGGTATATGGTTAAAGTGGGTCTGTTTTGGGGGAAAACCAGACAACAAGGTGCTGGCATGAAACAGCAGCAGACCAGTGATGCTGCCAGTTTCTTAGTAGTGCCACTCCAGTGGGGCCTGCAGACTTCAATGACCTGTGGAAACACACACACGCACACACACACACACACACACACACACACACACACACACACACAACACACACACACACACACACACACAAAAACACACACACCACACACGCAAACAGCAGCACACAGCAGCAGCCACAATGATTAGTCACAGGGTCCCGTTCCCTCCCTGTGTTTATCAATTAACACTGAGAACGTGGGAAAGGGAGGCAGAAAAAATCCAAGGGGATTAAAAGACAGACTGACAGCAGCACATGTTCCCCGACTCCTTGCACTCTGTGCCCAGTGTCTCCTTCCTCCTCATCGTTTTTCTCTTTTTCTTCCTCCATCGTCTCTCAATCTGTTTATCAGTACAACTCCATCCCCGACATTACGGTGTTTGACCTTTTGTTGATTTCAGCCATTACACACGACGCTGAATGTAATATTGGCAAAATAAAGTCAGTTTTGTTCTCTCACATCGAAACCTTATAAAGGTTGCCAGAAAGTGGTACAAGCAGTCAGAAGTCATTAGAAAATAGCCTACTCTATGTGCAACATGGACAGCGTTACTGTTCACATGTTGTCACTGTTGAATTAAGCAGAACAGGGTTTGGCACTGTTGAGTCAAGCTGTGGTTCCTAAAGTATTTCGCAATGAAATTCTATTATTTTGTTCTAAATGCTAAATGCATAATATCAGATGACATCAGTGCTGGATGCGAATAATGTACTAAATTGCACACACATATGTGTTGATGTACTTTACCTCAACCCTGCAAATGAAGTTAAAACTAATAGAAGTGGAAATATGTTTGGGGCACCACAGGGATTCCCACAATCTAGGTCAGTTTGGAAGCTAGGACCTGCACTAAAACAGAAGAAAATATTATGTCCATAAATGCATGCTAGTCTACAGCAGGGGTTGATGCATAGGCTGTATAAGTGAAGCCCCCTCCATGTTACTGGATGGGACATGGGCCAAACTATAAAAAAATCAAAGTACACCTCAAATAATTTTCTTTTTTTATCATTTTCAGTAGTTTTTTTCAAACTGATTTTTGTTTGTTCAAGTGTTCATTTTTCTGATTAGCTTGGTTTTAATTAGTTATTGGATACTATAAAATGGGGTAAAACATCATGATTGACAGCTTTGATTGATTCACGATTGCTCGGGCAGGTGTATGGGTGGGACTTCGATACCGCGGCTCCCCCGCCCGATCACTACTCCAAAATTACAAGATGGCAGCGCCTGTATCAGAGATATTTTGCTCAAAGTGACAATGCTTACATGCTGATGTTTAGCCAGTTACAGTGTTTGACATGTTCACCTGAGTTTAGCCTGTTATCACTCTGACATTCTCTTAGCTTGTTATCACTCTGACATTCTCTTATTAGCAGAATGTAGAATGACGTCATTGGACCTTCCTACGATGGCCAAGGCATGACCCGCCCTACTCTGCCTCTGATTGGCTAGTACTCATAGCCTTCTTTGCTTTGGTTGGTTAGGTTAGGATACGGTAAGAATATCATGGTAAGCAAATCAGAGGCAGAGTTTGAGAGGGTCATGCCGTCGCATTAGTAGGAAGTATCATCATTCTGCGAAATAATTAGCCATGTGCTTTTGGCCTTTTCGGAGCAAGGCACGTTTGTTTTCGGGATAGGCTAATGAGCTGTCGGACAAATGGCATTTTGATCCAATGCAACATTTTTTGGACTACTGGGGCTTTGGAATTAGGAGCCGTCGTAACAATTGCATGGCACCATCCCTAGCGCAACTCCGCTGGCATTGCTGAAGAGTCCAGGAACTTGTGTTTGTGAATTGAAAAGCTTTTTTTAAAAGCACAGGGCTATCATGTTGTAGTCCTGGATCTAATACTGTTCTATGCCCTATGTTAGTATGTCAGTCATGTTAAGATAATTACAGTATAAAGGATAACTTGTTATAGTGATGTTACCGTTATACCTGAACTACATAGGTTGCAGTATAGTTCTAGTTACGCTTTGTGCATGTTGCTGTTGTTGTGATCGCTCGCTGGCTCTGGTGTGGACTTGAAATGTTTGTCTGCACCAAGGTTAGAGCGTTCGACAGACTGTACAAATATTGCCCTCCTCCACAGTAAATGAAGATAAACATTATACTCTTGTCCCGAGTAATCCTTCCTCCTGCACGTATATATCCAAATACCCCTCATTAGCTGAAACTAACGATATAATCCTGTCATCATGATAAATATAAAACCTTGTTGTTCCGATATTTTCTTATCAAGTTCAACAAACCATAATACTCAAGACACCATCAACCCACCATGGGAAACAGTTTCACCCATCACGGAGCAGAATAACATCTCTATGTTTACTTTTCAAATACCCTACTTTTGGCCCGACTGAGCTAAGTCTGTGGGAGTGGAATGTGTAGGGTAGTGTGAGCATTACTGTTGTTACTGGTCGGCCATTTTGGATCTACAAGGCCCCACACGGTGCCAGCTGTTTCTTCAAGCCCAACTAAGCTCTCGGTAGTGGAGCTAATTTGACCCATGGAGGGCCAATTGGGACCAACCTCCGGAGTTGGGCTTAGATCACTGGAGCGAACCATGGGCCAATAGTGAGAGCGGAGGCCATATGGAAGTATCTTCCTCTATGCCTCAACTCTTTCTTTCTTTCTTTCTTTCTTTTTTCTTTAATAATTTATCCTTTCTTTAATTGTTTAGCATTTTATCTTTCTTTCTGGACATTTTAGTGTTTAAAAAGTGCTTATGAGCACATTTCTTACTACAGTTTCTACTCATCATTGTCAGATATCACTCCGTTTCTTGTATTTTCAGCAATATGCCTTGGCTCTACCTCTCCCTTCATATTCCCTTCTTTCTTTCTTTCCTCCTCGTAACGCCAGTAGTGTAGCAGCCAGGAATCATGTGTTGGACCAGAGGATAACCTTAGCTCAGAGGCCTGTTGCCCTGGTTGCTGGTGTCAGGGAGATGGAGGGTCATGCATACTGATGCTGTTTGAACTTCTTCTAAAGTGATTATTTATGCACAGCCAGACTCGCTTGGCCGAGCCGGGATTAACTTCATGAAAATGCAAAAGGGCATGTAGGCAGGCAAGCAAAACACACGTATGTGCACACACACACACACACACACACACACACACACACACACACACACACACACACACACACACACACACACACACACACACACACACACACACACACACACAAAAACAAAGTGGCATTCTTTTATGGCCCAGTGCCCAGCTTTCCCCCACAGTCCAGCCTCAGTGGCTTGAGGACAGGGCACTGCTAAACCCCCACAGAGCCTTCACACTAACGTCTCCATGGAGATGCTAAAGAGATTAGCACACTATGCGCTTGTGTGTACATGTGAGTGTGTATGTGTGTCACCCATGATGAGAGTGGTGGCAACCCTGCATGTTAGTTAAACTTTAACCAAATCATGTTTTCTGCTATCAATCATCAGGTTGCACTGTGAGTGAAAGTGAAGAAGGGGACTGAATGTCTTTGTCTTTACGAACTAAATCAGACAAAAACAGACATGTAACCTCCCATCCATCCATCTATCTCTCCATTCATCCATTTGTTTATGCCTCAATGGATAGCCTAGAGCTCAGCATTAACACACGTTAGATTCCCGCCAGTAACCCATGATGTATGTTCACATGTCTATAGTTTTGTAGTGAATAAGTACGTTGGCACCATGAGGCAAACAGAAATCAACCGTTCAATGACACAGCTGTACACTGTCAGTCAGAAAAATGCTTCTGGTCCTTGAAGAAATTTAATGTGCTAAAAGTGATGTCTTTTGTAATATGTTTTTTTTTTTTTAGCAGTTATGTAAGTTCAGCCGGGAACCCTCTGGACATAGATTTTACCATTTATTGCAACAAATGGAAATACAGTTATGCTTGGCGTTGATGGCTTCA
Source organism: Perca fluviatilis (assembly GCF_010015445.1). NCBI lineage: Eukaryota > Metazoa > Chordata > Actinopteri > Perciformes > Percidae > Perca > Perca fluviatilis. The sequence continues at coordinate 26,158,741 of NC_053130.1, read as the reverse complement.
CTCGAAATAATGCTCCCTGGGTTAGCCAAGCAGCATGCTAAGCTTAAACAGGGAGCGCAATGCAGAAAACCCCTATCGGTATACAAAAGTGGGCCCAAAGCAAGACGTTGAAAAGCATCTCAACCTTTGGGTCATGTTAGGACTCTACTAGGTACTGAAAAGGTGGAGGCTGGGGTGGTGGAGGCAAAGCTTTGCCAGCAGCAGTGCTGAGTGAGGCAGCATCAGTGTAGCAGGGATCAGTGAGGAGGGATTCACATTTAAAACGCCTTGATGAGAGAATGGCTGTGATTAGTGTGTGACTAATAGAAATGATAATTCAATCAGCCAGCGCATGACTTCCGTGTCCTGCATGAACACAACGCTTAATTATTTAGTATTAGCACTGGTCTGGTACCAGATTCGGATTGTTGTGAGGAAGGAGCTAAGGGGGAAGCTCTCTGCTTTACCAGATGACCTATGTTCCAAATTTTTTCAATACTCACCATGTTTGGGTAGTGGCCAAATAGAATTTGATTGGGGTTTCAAGCGGTGTAAAATGAGTTTTCTTTGCAGCGTGCCTGACCTCATGCTTCCAGACAAGGACCATAAAGACCTATAGGTAGAACTGCTGCTCATTAATGTCAAAAAGATCCAGTTGAGGTTGTTCAACCATTTGATAAGGATACCTTCTGGTTTTTCACGCATGTCAAAACAGGAAGGAGAACCCAGGACAACCTGAAACACCGTTGTCTGCGAAAGTCTCGCAATCCCCAAAGGGTGGAGGATATGGCATTGTATGATACCTTATTTGTTTTTCCTGAGATCAACTTTAGTAATAGTGATTAATCCAATAGGTGCTCGACAGTGATGTCACCATGTACAGTATATAGGCTCGCATTGCCAGGCCTTCCTCCACAGCGCTGCGGAGGAGGGTCTGGCTAATAGTCCACGCAGCATTCCGGGATGGGAGGAAAAACGTGCTCTGGTTTATTGGCATTTCTTTAAACCAATGACAATCGTCTTGGTCGCCACTAAGCGCCGTATCGGGAAGGAGCTTGTTTTGGTGGGACATGTGTACGTTCGAAGGTTGTTTTAGTCGTGCAACAGAAATCTCAGATTGGACAGGTAGTCTGGCTAGCTGTCTGGATTTACCCTGCAGAGATCTGAGGAGCAGTTAGTCCTCATAAATCCACTGGAGTTTAAAATGCCAACATAAAGAAAGCGGAAGGTAACGGACATCCGGCCTAAATGAGAAATCTGGCAGAATTTCCGTCGGCAACGGAGCAATCTCGGAAGTGGAACGTCGTGGATATAGACTACCTTGTATACAGTATCTACTGCGGCCATAAATTGCTTTGTCCTATATTTCTGTATTTGTGACTTCCAAACTCTGAAGTAGGAGCCTGCAGACAGACAATAACGACAGCAAAGCAGTCCCTCCAGAAAAACGCGATTATGCGATTGCATAATTCAATGCATAATCAGCCAAAGTCCGCATATTTATGCGGGGGCCGCATTTTTTCAAATACGCCGCACTTTTGCCGCATAAATTGCCGATTTCCGCGCAAAATATGCGGGGCTTGCATGATTTCATATTCCCCGCATTTTCGTTGCAAACAAGTCACATATATCTTGGCAGAAAGTTGAAAAATGTTGCGTTTACTTCACACAAGAGCAACCATTTCCCCCTGTTGCCATGGGAACGTTATGAAGTGATGTAATTATGCAACGTGAACATCATCGAAAAGCAGGGTGTTTTTTTCTCTTTTTCATCAAACCGCAATTTTTGCAAGTTCCCGCAATTTCATTGGATAAAATAGCATAAATATCCTGCATATTCCATCGCATTTTTTAAGAAAATGTGCCACATAATCAAGTATTTTTGCCCTCAACAATCACAAAAAAAAATTTTCTGGAAGGACTGGCAAACCATAAAGATTTAAAAATACTTCCCCCAACACACCACTCTTTTGTCCTCCTCCTCTTCTGTCTCTTACAGCCGGTACCTCCTGTCCTCCGCAAACACAACATCCTGGAAGTTTCAGTTCTACCCTGCTCTCTCCTTTGTCTGTCTCTGTTTCTCCAGAGGGTGTAAGGGCAACAAGCCCATCCTCTTTGAAGTATCAGACAGTGTTTTGTAATGTGGGGATGAAGTAGGGTCAGGACTGTACGCACACAAACTCGCACACTTACCAGCCTTGGGTAAAACAGGCAGCGCAGCTCATGAGTTAGAAGTGAGCCAAGTTATTATGCTAACCCCAGAGAGGCCTTCCTCCCTCCACTCCCCTCCCAGCCCACCTCAGGGTGCTTTGAAATGAGAGAGGGAGGGTGGACATAGATAAACAAGGGATGAAGAGAAAGAGCAAGAAAGGAGGGGGGATGGGGGGGGCAAACAGCATGCAACATCCCATATTGAAGAGGTCTTCCACTTCCCCTTGGAGAATGAAAACACACTGATAAGAAAAAGGAGGGAGGGAACAAGACCGTCTTCTTCCTGTGTGTTGTTGAGAAGGACAAAGAGAAGAGGAATAAGATAAAGAACAAAAAGTGAAGAAAAAACAATGAAGAAAAATAGAGACAAGAATAGTTCAGCAGAGTAGAAGAGAAAATTTGAGATCAGGGGGCGCAAGATGAGGAAATATGGAGGAAAGAAAGGAGGGGTGTAATAAAGAAAAGAATAAGAGTGTTTAAAGTTTGAAGGTGTATACGTTTTAAAACTTTATCTTAATGCTTTTATTATCCCTCCGTCTTCTCACTGATCTACATCACTACCTAGACCACTATTTTCACTAACTGTATATTGACTCTTAACTACACTCAGCATCTATATAGTCTGTCTATTCATGTAAATCGTGTTAGAACTGATCTTCATCACTAACTAGACATCAATTTGCACTTACTGTAGTTTTGACTCCTTACTACATCTCAGCAGCGATATAAACTGTCTATTCATGTTTATTGTGCTGTTACCTTATCACTTTCGCATATCCATCGATTTACTTACACCTCATTTTGCGCCGGCTGTGTAATGCCTACTTAATCTGTACTTTGAGTAGCCTATTGTATTCTGTATTCTTGTACTGTATTGAATGTGAAACTGTATGTTGTCTTGCACGCTTATGCTTTTCTTGGCCAGATACATATATATTATATATAGACACCATATGCAGTTTGGACTGCTTTATCATTCTTTACCTTTTTTTTTTCATGAATATTTACATTGTAGATTCTCACATTCTGAAGGCATCAAAACTATGAACACATGTGGAATTATGTACTTAACAAAAAGTGTGAAATAACTGAAAACATGTCTTATATTTTAGATTCTTCAAAGTAGCCACCCTTTGCTTTTTATTAATAAGGAAAAAATTCCACTAATTAACCCGGACAAAGCCCACCTGTGAAGGTAAAAACCATTTCAGGTGACTACCTCATGAAGCTCATTGAGAGAACACCAAGGGTTTGCAGAGTTATCAAAAAGCAAAGGGTGGCTACTTTGGAAGAATCTAAAATAAAAGACATGTTTTCAGTTATTTCACACTTTTGTGTTAACTACATAATTCCATATGTGTTCATTCATAGTTTTGATGCCTTCAGTGAGAATCTAATAACAATTAAATAATAATGAAAAAAAGAAGAACGCTGAATGAGAAGGTGATCCAAACTTTTGGCCTGTACTGTATATATATATATATATATATATATATATATATAGCATTAAAATCTAAAAGAAAAAAAAAAAAAAAAAAAAAAAATTTCACATTCAATACAGTAATAATACATATATATATATATATATATATATTTATATATATATATATATTTATATATATATATATATATATATATATATATATATATATATATATATTTATATATATATATATATATTTTTTTTTTATGTGATAAAGAAATGCAATTACCAGGATGCAGGAGCATTAAAATAGATTTTTCACTTACAGGAAACAGGTCAGAAAAGATAAACTAGCTGTGGCTTGCTGGAGTGACTTGCTGGAGTGTTTTCATCTCTGTTTTGTGGTTTCTTTAGCGTAATCATACGATAACATGATATGACAAATGTGAATGAATCTGATTCTGCTCTTAACTCAATTTTGACCAAACTGACCCACGTTTTGTAGGGCCCAGTAGGGGAGAAAAGAAATGACAAACGGGAAAGGAACATTGCATAGGGAAAAGGGGAGTCAAAAGAAAAGAAGCGATAGTATAGAAGAAAAGAAGAGAGGAAAGGGAAGGGAGGAGACTGTAGAAATGACAGGAGAACAAACGAGGTGAGAAATGGAACTGGATGAGAAGAGCATTTGCGAGAGTACACTTAAAAGATGATAAAACAAGAAAAGACACTAGGAGAGCAGATTAGGGAGAAAGAAAAAAGAGAGGAGGGCAAGGAGGAGAAGCAAATACAAAACTCCAGTCATTCAAATGAGGAAGAGGAGGAGGAGGATTTGTTGTTTTCTTTCCTGTGTGTTGATAAAGCAGGACAGGAAGGAAGCGTCCCAGCGGGGACCAGTAAACTCCTCTCACTGTTCCAGAGTCATTACCGCTGCATTGTTCTCCATCGGCCGCTGTTACTGGCTCCTGTCTTCATTATCGCACCGCCATTGTCTCAGAACCCTTAGGTGAGGAGCCCAGCGACCTGACGACACCCATGGACACACACACACACACACACACACACACACACACACACACACACTGGGAGACAAAGGGGGCTGACTGTGACTGTGATGTTTTTGCCTGTTTGTGTGTGTGTGTGTGTGTGTGTGTGTGTGTGTGTGTGTGTGTGTGTGTGTGTGTGTGTGTGTGTGTGTGTGTGTGTGTGTGCTTACCACCCTTGGTTGAGCTACAGTAAAAAAAAAAAGGCCAAAACAGGACAGATGGCCACTGTCAAGTCATTCTTCTCCTGGGGTCCTCATTTAGAAACGTGGCTTATACGCACAAAACGGGGCTGACAATGTGCGTGCGCCACTTCGCACCCAAAGGTTGTGATTTCTAAAAAAAACTAACTTGACGGGAGAATGTGCGGTCCTCCGCGCAAACTCTGACCCACGCGTACGCACATTTTAAAAAGGATCGAACATGAATGTATGGCATCATGTCTTCAAAAATAAGTAATAAAATGACTACGAAGCCAGTTTGACAACTTGAAGCTCAAGGCGGCAGTCAGACTCACTACAGCAGGGGTCTTCAACGTTTTTTAGGCCAAGGACCCCTTAACTGAAAGAGAGACAGAGCAGGGACCCCTACTACATATAGTGTATAAAATGAAGTCGCATATTAAATTGGGCCTACAATAACATGTAGGGCAGCCTAAAACCTTTATACATCATTTTTTTTGCCTAGAATACTAAGCTATTAAAGTAGCCTAATAATTGTTGGCATGCTTTTATAAATCATGTTTTTATGTTAAAACATAAATGTGGCACAGTGAATCCTTAGGATGAACTGTATCTGGGGATGGATATCTAAGTGACTACCTATAGGCCAGTAAGCCTATCATCAGTGTGGATTTATAGTCGCTAATAAAATGTTAGATTCGTGTTTAGACTTTTTAATTTTTGAAAAAACTTCAAAATCTTGCAATAATTTGGAGGCCCCCCTGCATTGACTCTGAGGACCCCCTAGGGGTCCTGGACCCCCTGTTGAAGATCCCTGCACTACAGGACACAGATTACACTTTACATGTTGAAAGTATAGAACATTCAGTGTGTGCAGAGACAGATGTGGAACAAGCATAAAATGGGAAAATGACAGGCGTGTGTTTTTGAAGGTAATATTCTGTGTGTGTGTGTGTGTGTGTGTGTGTGTGTGTGTGTGTGTGTGTGTGTGTGTGTGTGTGTGTGTGTGTGATATGAGTCCATGCAGTGACTTAATGTGTACCAAACACAGACTGGCCGTGCCATGTGCCCTTTAGCAAGCAAACAAGGCGCCATTAGTTTCTGTGGTCTAAATCAAAACCACTGCTTGTCACAATATCCCGCAGTTTTACGGCAGTCTCACATGGCGTTTCTTTACTCGTTCAGTTTGTGGCTGACAATGTTTGACTTTTTTTTTTTTTCTTTTCGAGGGAGAGTTTGAGCCGAGCCTTCAGAGAGCCTTTGAGATGAAGCCATTTGGACAGCAAGTAGAGAGAACCAGAACTGATTTTAAAGATATTTTTCTCTTCCCCTCCACATCTCTCTCCTCCTCACTATATCCCTCTTTCCATCAGCGAGGGAGTGGACTGGACACGACAGGAGGGAGTTGGGTTGTGGTGTTTTCCGTGCTGCCGTAAATAAGTCCTTCCCTGCTCATGCTTTATGGAATCCAGAGCCTCTTTATCCCTTCCATGTGTTCCTTACTATGAGCCAGGGCCCTGACCTTTGACCCCCGGGGCCCTTGACTTGGTTATCTCAGGCCCAGGAGAGACAATGTGTGTGTATGTGTTACGGACGGGGCAGAGTTGATCGGGGGTTGATTATCTCATGACCCCGTTCCCCCTGCCTGCATCACCTTACCCCCATCTTCATTTCACAGGCTATAAAACACACACATACTCAGACACAGAAAAAGACACACACACACACACACACACACACACACACACACACACACACACACACACACACACACACACACACACACACACACACACACACACACACATCTGTTCAGTCTGTCTCCAAATAATAATACATCTGAATCATGCTCTCTCAGTGTTCAAACTGAAGTCACAAACTGGTTTTCCTTGTGTGGACATAGCCCTATGTAATTCTTGATATTAAGTTTAATTTTGATCAGTACATTGAAATGTGTTTATTGTAGCTGTGACCGGCTGTGCATGCTCAAATGTTTGGGGATGAGTTACTGTGACATTCAAGTCCATGTCACGTCATGACAGTAAACACACACGCACACAAGCACGCGCACGCACGCGCACACACGCGCGAGCGCACGCACACACATACACACACGCACACACACATACATATATATATATATATTTATACAGCCGTCTGGCTCTTTTAGTGCCTCTTCGCAGGTCGCTCTGATCTAAAGGGAAAGAGGCTAAAGCTCAAAGGTGAAAGGTCTTTCCAGGGACTGCTCTCCCTTTGCCCCCAGTTCCTAATTAGGCTTTAATCAAGCTAATTAAGCTCCATTAACCGGCCAGGGGGGCTGGGTCTGCCTAACCCAGGCCAGACCTCACCCCCATTTACAAGCTGCAGAGGGACGAGGGTTGGAGGGGGTGGGGGGGGGTGTGCGGATTGCGGAGGAGGCAGAGAGAATAGTTTCCCCCACAAAAATGTCATTTTCTGCCCCAGATTCATCCGTGTTACATAACGCCGAAAAGGGAGAGAGGGCACGCACACATTCATACACGCATGTTTTATTGACGTGAATGCATACGTGTGTGATCAAAATCAGCATCACTATATTACGTCTGCATTACAACGAAAACAGAAATTGAGATCATGTCCTGTTTAAATATAAAAAAGGAAGGTTAATATGCTTTAGTTGTAATGAAATTATGTAAAGGAACAAACTTAGGAGGCTTTTGAGAGATGCAACAGTGATATGTTTCTGAGTGCCCTTCTGTCTTTTCCGGGTATGTGTGTGTTGACTGTCCTTGTGTGTGTGTGCGTGCGTGTGTGTGTGTGTGTGTGTGTGTCAACCTCCCTTTTGTAGTTGACGTCCCCAGTGCGAGTCCCGGGCCGCCGCAGATCTGTAGTCCAAAGAAAGGCCTCTTTGTGTCAGTATGGGACCGATCAGCCACTTCTGCACTCTTGGCTCCCCCTCAAGCCCTGGCCGACCTCCAGATCCCAGAACCAGGCCAGGCCTCACATCTCTGTAGTCCATCCCAGACAAAGAGTCTCTACACTGGGCTGACTCTTCTATCAACCCCCTCTTCCCTCCCGACCATTGCAAACTGGGTTACAACAGTCTGCCCAGCCATTCCTGGTAACATCAATACCTTCCATTGATCCAAACGAAAGTTTCCCCCACTAATGCATGATTTCCTATTGAATTATGTGATGTTCCTGAGGAGAATACGTCCTTTAATGATTTATCCGAGACGTATTGCTGTGCGTTCGCTCTCGCTTTTCTTGGAAGTACTTTTCTTGAAAAAGTTTGCATGTGTTTAAAAAGAAAAACAGTCATCACACGAGTTTGAGAGGAGGCCTTTGATTGTTTCCAGCAAAGAATCGGAATCCGTGTTTAATAGCTTGAACTTAAATATACTCTGGATATTCAGATGGTTCTATCTTTGTACCCATACCACCATACACCATGCATTTGTGATTACGTTTCCACAAGCATGGAACAGATAATACCATTAAACCTATTTGATGTTTTAACGTCCCAGATGCATGGGATTACATGTTTATAAGACGCAGGCTAGGACCCAGGGGACAAAGGTGAGGGGTCAATGGTCAACTCCTTCTCCCTCCACGGTGGAGTGAGATGTTCTATTGACTGTCTACATCCATGTTAATGGGGTTGTTGTGGAGAGGCACTGGGCCACTGGTCAAGGGTCCTGTTTGTTTACTGGGTCTGATGGTTATTCTGCTCAAATTTGAAACATTTTCTTGACAAAAAAATATGGTGCAACTGTCATAGCAGATTGCAGTGTTTCAAATTATTTTTAGATGCTCATGTGGTCTTCTTCACTTGAGAGAATTTCTTAGAATTCTGTTAGAGCCAGTGAAAATAGTTCTTTTGGAGACGTTCTGGGCCACTGGTCAAGTTTGTTTACTGGGTCGGATGCTTATTCTGCAAAAATTTTAAACAATTTTGTTGACAACATTTATGCTGCAACTGTCATGCAGATTGCAGTGTTTGAAATTATTTTTAGACGTTGTGACATGTGGTTTTTCTTGCACTCGAAAGTTTTCTTGCACTTGAGAGAATTTTCTTAGAGCCGGTGAAAAGCATCCAAAACCGATTTTGTCTCGTTCCAAAAATAACTTTTCATCAGTGGGAAAAACAACTTTTCGTATCTGAGGTCTAGCTGCCAGCGTATCATATTCAGTAATGCTCATTTAGGCTTCCTAAATCTTGCCAAAATAACTCGAGGGAAAAATCTCCAGGTGATACTATGTAATATACATTTATTACACAATGACTCTTATTGTGACTACAGCTTGAAAAGTTTACCCTTTCAACCGCCAACAGTGATGCAGTTAGGAAAGTGCCTTCAAGCACTCGCCTTTTTTATGATTCATTGCAACAATCATTTTTATTCAGTGTAACTTCAATCTAAAGTACTACCTTTGTTTATAACTTGGGTTGGGTTTTGTCATGCTCGCACATCTGGATTGAGCAATACAAGCCCATTGGAGTGCTCGCAGTAACACGCAAATTCTTTTACAGGGTGGATTTCCCCTTGTGGAGTGCTTGAGGAGCACCTCTCCTCCAGAGGAAATCAGCCTGCTGGTAAAGGTTGCACCGTCTTAAATGAGGCCCGCAAATTGCAGCACCTCAATTATCCGAATCCCAACTGATAATTAGTGTGCCACTCACTTCTTCGCTCGCGTGGAAAAAGAGATTCCCACCTCAGGTGAGTGTTGCGGCAGGCTTTTTTTCCCCCCTTCAACATCATCATCTGCTTAATTATGCCTCAGCCCTCTCTTGCGGTTTGTCTGCTTCAACTTTCTGCATAATTTGCACGCACACATTTATGATCACACACAGAGCAAAAGCCAAAAGATACACTCAAATCACGTCAGTAATCAGCCTGAAAAGCAATGCTGAAGTGCCCTCGAGCAAGATACTGAATGTCTACCAGCTCCAGGTGCAGTCAGGGAAAAACAGAGGAAGTGCTACAGCCACACTTTACTGTGAAAAAGTATTGCGGCAGTGAGTGGCAGACGCTTTAAATCTACCCACAGCTGGCAGGACACTGAGCTTCCTAAAACTGATCCTCAGGAATGTGAAGGAATTCATGAAGGACACACACACACACACACACACACACACACACACACACACACACACACACACATACAACACACACATAGTGGAGCAGAATCCAAAAGTTTCTCAGAGGGAACTCTATGTGTTTGTATACCCTCCTCTTGGTCTAATAGCAAATCATTAACCCCTTAGCGTGACATGTCAGCTTTCCTCTATGCATACAGCACAGAACATCCTGTGAAATGTGTGTGTGTGTGTTGTGTGTGTGTGTGTGTCTGTGGGTTTATGTGCCTCGTGGATGGAGGGGGTTTTCCCATAACTGTATGGCAGCCAGCCAAATAGCCCTGTACATCTGGTTTGATTGCATTCGTTCGTTATAGTGAGCTCAATCACACGTTAATGGCAGAGTCCTCATCTAAGTTCCATCAAATCACGTGTTTGGAGGTTTCTGAACACACACGCACGCATAGACACACACCCACACACACCCACACACACACGCCACTGGCTGGCCTCCGCCTCGTGCACAGAGAGCGTGAAGGCACAGAATATCCGCCCTCACAATCGCAATTCCACACCTTTAGTGTTGTTGTCAGGGCCGTCAGACACAGCTGTCTGTGGATATGGGCAGGGCAGTGGCTGGTTACGCTGTATTTTATAGAGGATAGGGGTATAAGCTACGCCCGCACGTCCATTCTCTATTTCACCAAACAGGTTCTCTCATCCGTCACGTCCCCCCTCTCAACCAGCAGGCCCCAAACCCTCCCCTTTCGCCTCCGATCCCCTCCTCCAAGAAAAAAAACTCCTTTCAGCTTTAGAAAGAGAGGAGGTGGGGGGATGACAGAGGAAGAGACCAACGCAGAGAGATGGATTTAAGTTACACACAAACCAATACTGAGTACTACGGCCTCTACCACTTGTTTCTGGCCCTGGGACAAACACAGGCCTTGCTGCTACAGAATGGGTACCTTCACTGTGGAACGAAGAGCCTCGCTAAAAATAGAACATCTGGTCAGCATTTATTTCTTAATAACCACAGAGACATATGCACTCACGCACATGCAAGGACAAAGCACATCCAGGTCAATATTTTTACCAGATTTTTTATTTATTTTTTAAAAGCCTCCATAGGACATTGATATCTCCTTTGAAATCAAGGCTGTTAAGATTCTTTTGATATATACATACAACCATATGTGCATGTACGACAACCCACACGCTGCATGCTATAAAAAATGATTATTTTTTATCATACTGTATGCACTACAAGCCAGCTCCAACCCACCCTCACACAAGCAGAAGAAAAGAGGCTGATCCCATTTGGTTTCACTTATTAACCATAATAGAGTGAGATTATGTTACCAGAAATGGTAAGAACAGCAGGTTTTGCTTAGAGCTTGGCACATACAGCAAGGACGCCGGAAAAGTGGTTCAAAACAGACCTTGACTCAGTCAATGCGCCAACCAGAGAGCAGCATGTCACAACTCATGCACTCAATTTTATCAGAATTGACCATATCCACGAGAACGCACCGTACAATTGGCTAAAAAAAGAAGTTAGGCTACATGTGTTTGTAGGCAAATTTGTTTGTAGAGGAGAGGGAAGAGGAGATTTAAGTGCCTGACTTGTTCTATCTGTTGGCTGCAGTTCTTGCAGCGTCTGTATTGACTAGAAAAAGTAGGCTATTTGACGATAACTTGATCTCCTTATTGGGCAGTGCGTTGCATCACCTGTCGCTCCGGCTCTTCTTAAGTTCAAACTCAGCCTACTTATAACAAAAGAGGAGACAAGATTCACGCGTCAATAAAGTAAACCATTGTTACACAACACACAAACAAGTTCTTATGTAGATATTGGCCCAATCCCAAAGTGAGCCCTGAGGACTAAGGACTAAGGACTCACAGACTTAAGTGATCTCAGGTACTAAGTGAGCGAGTGTGTGAGGCCACATGGGCTCGGATAGGTATAAATGGGATTGGGACGGCGCTTCACGAGATCAGATGTTACCTTGGCGACGTTTAATAACAAAGATGTTGCTAACACTTGCCGGTTTGGGAATTGTCCTTTTAAGTTTGTTGCTTTTCACACGGCCGAGGCCCAGGAGACGGCTGCCTGAATCCAAACTCTTGTTTTACGAGCAGGACAACAGGTTGGTCCGTTCCGTGGTCGCGTGTCGTGCTGTTGTTTACCTTCGTAATTTCCGGATTTCCCTATCGTCTCCGCGGTAAACGTCACAACGCTTTGAACTGTGGGTAATTCCCTTTGGTGAAGTCTGCATCGATGCAGACTTACGGAAAGGGCTCGGTAAGTGTGTACTCAAACCCTCACGCCCTTTGAAATTCCACATTGGGACAACCCTAAGCCCTGACGAATTTCGCGAGAACGCGCACCAAAGTCCGTGAGTCTGTGAGTCCGGACATTGGGATTGGGCCATTGTCACTAGATATTTACACCCAGTAACTGTCAGGTGTAATTGTTTGGTAGCTAACTGACAAAGCTAATGTTAGCATGCTAATATGTGACCATTAAAAGTGAATTTAGTCAAATAAGCGCCATGAAATATGGTCGACACACGACCTGACACTTGATCACAATGCTCTTTAACAATAATGTCGGACTCAGTCTTGAGTTCTGACTAGAGTCCACTTTTTTTTTATTTAATTTTTTTACAGTAAGTCTTGTGCTTTTCTTGGTCTTGTGACTTGTTGGAATTGGAATTGTCTTGGACTCAGCTATAGAGAACTGGACAAGCTTTTCCTGGCTGCTGATTCGGGATCAGTTGTATGAATTGTTTCCTAAATTGCATGCATTGGTTAGTTTGATGTTAGAAGATAGATCCTTCTTTTTTTTATATATCCATTCTAACTCTTTAATCATATTAGCAATGGAAAAACCTTATTGCCTATTATGGTCTTGACGTGGTCTCGACTGCCTTTTGGCTTTGGACTTTGGACTCGACTGGACCTGGTCTTAAGTTAGTCTTGAGCACAGCCCTGTTTGGAAGTTATGTTTGCTATATGTTGGACTGCACTACTAGCCTAGAAATGTAGATGCACCGTAGCGGCAGCAAATTTAATTTGCCGCCAGGGGGGCTCTAGGTTAGCTTGCGAGCTGGAAAAACCAAAATCTGGTCAGGCCAATCACATCGTGTATAGAGTCGGTGGGCGGGCTTATGGCTGCTGCTGCTGCTGCTAGGAACAGCGGTCTTCTGGAAGACTTGGAGTGAAGCTTTTCTTTGAGAAAAGAACAAAGAACGGCACTGAAATCATTCTTAAAAAAGGAAAGATGTGTTCGGAGTTTTGCCGACCGGATATGGCAAAAGTTTAACGTTTAATCTATCATCTAGCTTCGCTACCTCCTTTGTTACTCTGCCTGGTTGTAGTGCTATCCTATTGCGTGCAGAGGGAATTTGAAAGACAACCGTTTATCCCGCCCCTCGGGATCAATGGTGAGTTCCCAGACCTAACATCTTGATGTGGGCTTGTCAGGCTACTGCACTACAGATGTTTCCCAGCAAACATTTTACACGTTTTACATCCTAACTAGCTGACACATTTCTAAAGTATCAATGGTTCTGCCTAATTTTATAAATACTTTTTGAAACTAGCCAGTAAGTTACGCAGAATTTAGGAAGAAATCATAATTAGTAATGGGTTCCTGAGAAGCTGGAGCAACCCCATCCAGGTGTTTCTTTCTACCGTTTACTGTAAGTCCCACTGATGATGGAAAGTTGAGGCTGACTAGCACAGCCAAGTGCACCACAGCTCTTTAATGGTGGGAACTGGGAGAAATCACTGATTAGTGGCAGTGGGGGGGGGGGGGTTGTGGGATTGCTTGGAAATGACACTGTGTGTGTGTGTGTGTGTGTGTGTGTGTGTGTGTGTGTGTGTGTGTGTGTGTGTGTGTGTGTGTGTGTGTGTGTGTAACATGCATGATTATGTTCAGGAACAACCTCTCCTTGGCGTACATTTGCTCATAATTTGTATTTATGGCTTTCCCTTGTGTGTGTTTTTTACGCGCCTTGCATGCATAATTATGCTCATGCATGACCATCCATTTATGGCTTTTAATGACTTGTGTGCAGATGTGTGTGTGTGTGTGTGTGTGTGTGTTTGTGGGTATTATCCAAGTCAAATGAGGGCTCAGAGGTGGGTGTGGCTGCCCCCCTTTCCTCCGGGTCACCTGCTTTACTGGGCAGCATTCTCTCATATTCCCTTGTTTGGAGGCCATTAGAGAGGAAATGGGGCCGCCAGCTATCTGACCTTCCTCCCCCTCTTCTCCTCCATCTCTCCCCAAACTCCAACTAAGCTCTCAGCATCCCGTCATCACCCCACATCCACCCCCCTTCACCACCCCTCCTTCTCTCTGTGTTTTCACAGTGTTAACAATCAAGCCATGGCCCTGAGTGTTCCGGGGGCCTAATTGGGCCGGCTGCTGGCGTTGATTGTGATGGATGGAGGCGGGGCTGGAGCCAGGGACCGCTCTGGACGCATCTTTCATCTGCTGCTCTGACTTGTTGCGCAAGAAAGGGATGAAGAAGATGGACTTCTAACTTTTAGGTCATCGAACTACAGGCCTGTGAACATTGCTGACTCTCTGTTTGAAGAAATACTCCACCAAATATTTGCCTGTGGGCTTGAATGGTAGCTCTGAAGAGTTTACAGCAGTAACAATTCATTGCAATTAATACAAATAATGCAAATTCAAATGAAAGTAAAACCAACATAGTTTACTGAGCTATTGAACCGTCGCAAGTCTGCAGCACAACTTCAGTTTTCCTTGTTATAGATTATTCAAGTCTATTTGGCTTTACTGGATGGATGAATACCATTCTTCCAGAATGAAGAATGCCATCAGCCATTGCCTCTGCAAAATATGAAGGGCTCTTCAGCCCAGGGCAGCACCCTGTTAACATCCTTTTATGTTGTCCTCCCTCTCTAGTCCTCAGTCCTGTGTTAGAAACTCTCCGGCAGTCAAGTATGCCTGCATCCTTTGCCTTTAGATATACCTGTATTGTACTGTACTATAGTCAGTTTATTTTACACCAAACCCTAGTACGTGTGGGTCTGCGTCATCTCTGCCTACTTATCTTTACAGAACATACAAGTACAACAACTCAGGTACATCTTTCTGGCAGTGCACCCAGAATATTTCATTTCATTTCATTAAATCAAGTGTCATTATTCATCAGACCAAACGTCATTGCTGAGGGCATCCCATCCCAGGGCCGCTGCTGATGACAGAGCCGGTGATTTGATCTGATCTTGTGCTACTGGATCAAGAGATGAAAGCAAACCAGCATATTGTCTCTCTCTCAGTTTTTTTTTTTTTTGTTCCGTAGATGTCGCTGGCTGCGGTTAAGTAATGAACCCTTTTGAAATGAGGCCAGTGTTACCTGTGTGTGCGGAGCACTTAGGGCCATTGGCGGCTTGCACACCATTTGCTTATCTTTGGGGTGAGTAATGTGTGTTTGTGTGTCTGTGGTCGCAGCCTGGCCCTGGCTGAAGTCCTCAATCACCGCAACCCTGGGGCTGGTTGTCTCATGTGGCCTATAGGGAGTGAAGGTCCTAGGATTAAGAGTGCGAGAGAAAAAGAGAGTGCATGTTAAAGGGAGATAGAGAAAGAAAAACAGACATGTATGCATTCATGTAAAGCCTGTGTGTGTGTGTGTGCGTGGGTGTATGTGTGTGTGTGTGTGTGTGTGTGTGTGTATCTGGGTTATTGAAACTGCATCAGGGTAGTCACCCTCATTTGTTTAGTCAAACTCGTGGCTGAGCTCTCTGCTATGTGATCAAATCGGCTACGGCTATGGTTTGCAAGATGTAACTGCTGACAGAACTGTGCAGTGTGTTTACAAGACGTGCATACACAGAGAAGACAGAAAGGCCTCTAAATACACCTTGATCTGATGATCTTTAGACACACTGGCTAAATTTTCCACATGCATTTTATAAACCGGCAGCTTCTCCTTGGTCTGTAGCACCTCAACATGAGTGGACAGGGCTGAAGTGGAAGGTGAATCCTTTTAAATCCAGTTAAGCTTGCTTTTTATCTGTGGAGCAGAGCTTGGACAGCTTTTCAGACAGATGTAAATCTTTTCGACAAAAAAATGTATAATGCAGGCCCACTTAAAATGATTGCAGAGCTTTGAGTCTGTTAGGGCAAGTTCTTTTGATAAAGTTTGATTGATTTTTGTCCCCCAATGTTGTCACAATTTCTGACAGAGAATATTTTATCACAGAAAAAAAGCTCTCAGTTGTTACAATGGTGTCTGCAGAAGACCCAGACGCCAGAGAAATATCACAACTGTCAGATGAAAGAATATGTTCCCCAGAGGATGAATCCTGTTGACTTTGGTGATCCCCTGACGTTTACTGTAGCGCCACCATGAGGTTGACATCGGTGGTTCAGAATGAAATGTCTCCACAACTACTAGATGGATTGACATGAAATTTACCACAGATATTCAAGGTCCCCAGACGATGTTTTCTGTATACTTTGGTGATCGTCAGACTTACTCTAGCGGGTCAAAGTTTACCCTTATCTTGTTGAATATTTCAACACATTCAACATGGATTGGCAAAATAATTGGTACATATTTATGGTTCCCAGATGATCAATGCTGCAGAGTGACTATAGGCTCTAGTTCTGTGCAGGCAAATTGCCACCAGAGAAGAGCTGAAGATCTTTGCCCGGTCTCGGTCTTAATTTCTATCATTTTACACGGGCTCGGGCTGGGCTCGGGCTTGCGCTCCGGGTTGCGCGGTAAATGAGCGGTCAGGTGATGCATTTCGATTAGTGCGAAAACGGATGCTGAGGAGGTGAAACGGAGGTGAAACGGAGGCTGGCCTCCAGCGATTAAGTTTTGGTCGCAGCGGCAAAGAAAGCAAAGTCTTGAGGTGTGGAAAACTTTTGACCACGTGTATAATGAGAAAATGAATGAGATGGAATTTTTTTTTGCCAGTGTATAAATGACTCATTCTTGACAGAAGGCAAAAGAGCTGTGTGCGTGCGCACATTTGAATAACGTCGGGCTGTAAACGGGTTCGGGCTTTTAAAAAGCTGTCAAAAAAATATACGGGTTCGGGCCGAATTCTGTCCGGCTCGGGCCATGTCAGGCCGAACTTTTAAGGCCTGATTACAGCTCTACACCAGAGTACAGAGCTACTTTAGTGGGTGGCATATACATATATATACATATATACCGGAGTATGGTGGCCCGTCTGCCCGCGGCGGTCACCCAATCCCGGACATCAGATCAGCAAGCCCCGGTGATCCCGTAAAATATCCCCCAGAGCTCTGCCGTGGCAGTGGTTGCGCTTGTTGTATAGAACATTTTGACAAGAGGTTTGTAAAAGAAGCAGAGAGAGCGTGCAACATTATAATAGACATTTTAAATACGTTTGCTCTGTTCGCTCCGCTTTCTGTAAACAACTTGGATCTCGTTGCCGCTGCCCTTTCAAGGTGCAACCAAAGCCAGAATCATTGGTGACGTATAGCTGCGCTTTATGCTCTGCACCCTACCTCGCGGTTTTACCTCTGATCATGTGTAGGCGGCTTAATGCTAGGAGTTCTTCTACAACTCTGGAATCTTCTCCAACTCTGCACCACCTATGCAATAAGAAGTTACTCTTTTTATATCTGTGTCTTACAGTAATCGGTTGCAGAGTTTATACAAAAGGAGCTTTACAGTCAACCTTATCACAGCTGAATATTTGAGAATGTACATTTTATGTAGTCTTAAGGCGGTTACACACCAACCAGACGGCCGACCGTCGGCAGAAAAGGCAGTTGGACCGATCAGTCTCCCCGAGTTGGTCAAGAAAAGTTGCTCAGAACACACCGAAGAGACGAGACGTAATACATCTCCATAACAGCAGGCGGCGCTAATCTGTGTTGTTGCCCAAAAAATGAAAACCGACAGCTGATTGGACGAACGCGTCACGTGGGTTTGTTTTCTCCGGAAATTCAAAGCCAGACTGTCATGGCGGCTCGTTCAGAATACGATCTCATATCGTACTAAAATAGTTCACTGAAACATGTTTCTGAAAACATTTTAAGCGAGAAATAGGCCAAGCAGTTCCTGAATCTGTCTTCGTTTCAGATCAACAAAAGGTCAGTTTAAAAGATTTTCGTCAGATTTTGAGAGACTCTAGTCGCGCTCATTCTGCTCCCCATTTCCGGGTGAGTCCCGGCTGCCCTGCCTCCGGCTGAACACGTCAGGTCGGCCCAAATGAAGGCCGACAGCCCCCCAGACGGACGATGGCACAGAACACACCGAACAGACTCGAGTCACCGACCTCGCCAGACTGTCCGACGGCCGATCATCAGGTTAGTGTGCCAGCGCCTTCAAGGTGGGCGTTTACAGAGGTTATTTACATTATTAAGGGTTGCAAATGTAGTTCTTTAAGTAAATTGTAGCACACCACAGTCAAAATGTATCATATAAAATGTAATTTCACAGAAAAAAATGGTAACTTTGGAAAACAATTAGCCACAGTGGCTGGGGAGCAAAAAACATAATGTCAAGCCCCATATACAAACTCACAGGGAGACATAAATAAATATGTAAGCAAATACGCTGACAGCATACATTAGAACACATAACAACTTCATAAAGATAGTATTTATTGCATAGTTCTTGTATTGGACTGCATTATGTTTTAAAGGTGATGATGGCATCATTTCCACCTCTCTGTATGATGAAATTGAAAATGCATCAGGCAAATGTAAACATTGGGAAAAGCCAAACCTCAATAATCTGTAACCCTGTAATCCTGTACAAAAATTGTTGTCTGTGTGTGTGTGTGTGTGTGTGTGTGTGTCTGTGTGTGTGTGAGTTGTCGGTCTGCAGTCTGTGAATCTGTTTCGGAGGAGTTGAGCATGAAAAGGTTTGACAGCAGGTATGGAGGCCTCTTAAACTCTGCTTCCTTCCCCCAGCCTGCGGAGCTCCTCAGCTCTCATTTGTTCCATATCAGAGTCGTGTAAACTCTCATCGCTCTGCGATCTGTATGAAAATAAACAGCCAGGCAGGGAAGCAGCCGCGCTGACGTCAAGGAAGAAGACAGAATCTGATCAAAAACACATCCAAGCAAAGAGAAGGCCGACCGCGGCATGATATGAAAAATTATTTTATTAGTGGAAACCCACAGTTCAAGATATAGATTAGATTTATTTGAGGTGTCGAGTTGCCATTTAGTAAGGCACATACCCCTGCAGCACTTCCTGTGGAGCAGCCACCAGTACAGGACTGTAACTGTGCTGGGTATCTCCCAGGTGCCTGTGTGTGTGTGTGTGTGTGTGTGTGTGTGTGTGTGTGTGTGTGTGTGTGTGTGTGTGTGTGTGTCTGTGTGTGTGTGTGTGTGTGTGTAACCCGAGGGAAGCAGCCCTAGCTGACGTCAAGGAAGAGAAGAGGATCTAATCAGAAACACACACGACAGCTGAGGGGGATAAATAATTGGAACACAAGCTGATCGATATTCAGATTCGGATGTGATATCTAAAGGACAGCAGACGGGAAAGGTTCCAGGTTAAATCTGCACCGAGGTGAAAACAATGAACGCAGAAAAAGTGAAAATCTTTGATCAGTGGATTGCCTGTGGTGTGTCATGGTTTTATGAGGGGAAGTGTTGAGTGTGTGTGTGTGTGTGCGCATGTGTGTGTCTGTGTGTGTGTGTGTGTGATATTATCCAGACATCTGACGACTCAACACACTCGGCCTGTGGTGTTGACAAGGGTGGGCGGGGCCTGCAGGTTGGAGTGACAGGTCAGCCACTTGGTGGGCTCTGACAGGAGGACAGTGGTTATCTCACTGACCTGCTGACAGCAAGACACAAACACACACACACACACACACACACACACACATACACATATACAAACACATCCATTCATTTAGTTGAATGTATGTTACACAAAACATCTCCACACATAGGCTACACACTGACCGAAGTCACCCCCGCCTCCCACCGACCCCCTAAAGCACTCACATCTTCAAACATCAAACAACACCTCGAACCCATCTCCCTTTACCCCACGGTTTACCCTCTGACCCCGTCCAGACCCTCCCCTAACACAAACACCCCCAGCACCCACCCCTGACCTCGCACTCACACCCAGCACCCTGCAGAACACGAGCTGGGCATTCCATCGCTGCTCCGCTCGGTGGCTTCCTTATCGCTCCCTCTAGGCCACCTACACTTCTGTCGCTAACAGCCACTGAGACTAATGTCACAATCAAACTGTGATCAATAATCCATAATGCAAACTAACCAATCTTGTTAGGCATATACTTTAGACATTGGCTGTAGGTTGACTTGAATTGTTATTTTTGCCATAAAAAAAGCATTAGGCTCTTATTTCAGTTATGAGGCAGCTATAGAAATTGTACCTACTACTTTTATGAACAACCTTCTTAAAAAAATGGTCTTGAGAGGTTGAGATTTATGGCTCAAAATGCACAGAAAATATCCCCAAACAAACCATTTGTACATTTACAGTACGTGATTATACTTGAAAAACATAGGCTACTTTGTACACTCAGAAGTATATTCAAATATTCCATTGGAGAGTGATATCATTTTTAAGCCTTTTTTTTATTAAAAACAAAGACAAATATGTGTACGTACAGTTGATTTTTTTTTTTTCAAGATTTACATCTACAGTAGGAACCAATGAGCTGAGAGCCAAGCTGAGAAAGTCCAACAGAACTGAGAGACAGACTCACATTGTTGCTTGTGGTCTTTTCGTGGGATTTGTCGACAATAATAAATATATAGAATATCGCTAGCCTTATCATTTAATAGGATGGTTCCATGAGGAGAAAACATGACATGAAAAATGAAAACAGGCATTCTACAGCGGCCTTTAATGGCTCAGTGCTCCAAGATACAGTACATACCATTGGTTTGAATCAGGTCTTTATTCCTCTCTTTCATAACATTCTCCACTTTCTGTTATCTTATAGAATGTCAACACATTGTCAAAAACTGCCATCATGATTTCTCAAGTGACATCTTCAAATGTCTTGTTTTGTCCAACAGTCCAAAAAACCCAAAGAGATTCAGTTGACTAACATATAAGACTTAGTCCTACACTAAGTCCTTTTTACCATTAATCAATTATCCAAATAGTTTCTATCAATTCGATTTACAGATTATTTGATACAGCTCTAATAGCCATGACTTATTCTGAAGTAGGCTGTACTCCCTGTGAAGGGTACAGGAATAATGTCATTTTCAGCTAAAGTTGCTAATGGCACACACACAAAAAAAAATATTTAAACATAAATATGTGAAACAAGAAAACTGAATGCAATGTTGTCTGATTCTGACAAGAAAGCAGAGAATTGGGTAACACTTTACTTGAAGGTATCGACATAATCGTGACATGACACTGTCATAACTATGACATGAGACTGTCATGAACGTGTCATAAACGTTTATGACTTCTGTCATTAAGTGTCATTCGGTTTTTGTCATGACAAGTTGACATTGTTTGGGTTGTCTTGATTATGACAACTTGACATTAATCAAAGTGACATTACCAGAAGTTGTCTTGGTCATGACAAGTTGACATTACATTTGTTTGGGATGTCTTTGTAATGACAACTTGACATTAACTAAGATGACATTACCAGAGGATGTCTTTGTCATGACAAATTGACATAATGTCTTCCTGTTTAATGTCAAGTTGTCTTAATAAGGACACTCCAAAGAAATGTAATGTCAAGTTGTCATGACAAAGACATCCTCTGGTAATGTCATCCGGGTTAATGTCAAGTTGTCATTACAAAGACATCCCAAACAAATGTTATGTCAACTTGTCATGACCAAGACAACTTCTGGTAATGTCACTTTGATTAATGTCAAGTTGTCATAATCAAGACAACCCAAACAATGTCAACTTGTCATGACAAAAACCGAATGACACTTAGTGACAGAAGTCATAAACGTTTATGACACGTTCATGACAGTCTTGTGTCATAGTTATGACAGTGTCATGTCACGATTATGTCGATACCTTCAAGTAAAGTGGTACCGAGAATTGTTGTGTTAATGCAAAAGAGATTGATGACAGCCGCTGAGCCTCAGTTACCTCTGATACTGATGAAGGCAACAAACAAACTCTTCTTAACTTCTATAGCTCTGTACACAACACTTCACTAAACACAGAAGCATCCACACACAGACACACACACACACACACACACACACACACACACACACACACACACACACACACACACACACACACACACACACACACACACACGCACACACAGACACAGTGTTTCCCTGACCTGAGCCACATGACAGCAGGAGCCGCACACACAGCCCACCGTATCCCTATCATAACGTGTCTCTCCTTAAGACACCCAGGAGGATCCTAGTCTGTCATTGGCTCCCACAGCAGACCGACCTTTCAACAGCAGTGACAGAACACCTCTCTAATTAGCCTTCTTTAAAGGTTACTAATCTCAGTAAAGATGACTTTACTGTAACACACACAAAATAGCCCCCTACCCTTCCCCTCTGTCCCAGGTTGGAGTTACTGGATCCCACCGAAAAACAGGGAGCGTGTGTGTGTTTTTACGTATCTGTTTGTGGTGCAATCTTAAAGTGTGTTGACAGTGACCATGAAGGATGAGCGTGTGTGTGTGTGTGTGTGTGTGTGTGTGTGTGTGTGAGAGAGAGACTTTTAATTTTGATCATGATAGTGAAAGTGTGCATATGTGTTTTTCTGTATGTGCATGTCCATTTTATTTATGTGTATGTGTGTGTGTGTGTGTGTGTGTGTGTGTGTGTGTGTGTGTGTGTGTGTGTGTGTGTGTGTGTGTGTGTGCGTGTGTGTGTGTTTGTGGGGGCAGGGGGAGTGTGTCGGTGTCTGTCAGTAGTTTGGTTGGGCTTGCTCGGCAAGGCCTGTGATCACAGAACCTTAAGGACTGTGATTAGGACACACACACACACACAGACATACAGCAAGAAAACAGACACACATGCACGTACACACAAACCACTCACGCAGTAGCTTTGCTCACAGGCTCACGCTCCCACAAACAGAATGAAACCCCACTCCAAACACACACTTACGCTTGCACTCCTGTGAAATGATACACACACACACACACACACAAACACACACACACACACATACATATCTGGATGCTCTCTAATTTCCTGAGGATGAGCTGTAAGCTCGTGAGGTAAGTCATGATGAGGGATGGCTCATCACGCTTGGTGGAGATTATACAGGGAACTTCACCCCCAACACGCTCGTACACACTCATTTCTGAATAGATGCGTCATACACTCAAGGTCAGGGGAGTTACATTAAAATTGGTAACATGCGGCACATTTGCAAAACACACTGTAATCTGAAACCATAATGTCATCGTCACTCAGGGCTATTTATGTTCTCAAGCTGTATAGAGCTGGTTCTACTGTCTTTTGGGGCAAGTCCTGTCAAGTCTCAAGTCTTTTCAAAACAAGTACAATTCAAGTCTACATCAAGTCTTTGAGACGATCAAGACAAGTCCACATTAAGTCTCAAGTACTAAGAAGTAATAAGTCCAAGTCAAGTCTCAAGTCTTTTTAAAGCAAGTCTATGTCAGTTCTCAAGACATTTCAGACAACAAAGCCGAGTCTCACGGAAACGTAATGCATGCACTTGAGAAAAAAATAAAAGTATTTTCCCTGTTTTTCTGAGTTACAGTAACAAGATAATTACATCAGAATTCAGAGAAATGCTTTTTTTACTGTTAAGGGGCTGTACTCGAAATGCTTAAAAAAAGAAAAATGTCCACTACATGGCTCTCACAGTCTGTTCCCCAATACCTGAAAACCTCCTTTTTTCACAGCCATATGCGCTTACATGCACACACTGCCAGACTGGCTATCAAAACCAATCATCAGTGACTGTCCAACAGCCCAACAGTGCATTACATAGATAGATAGATAGATAGATAGATAGATAGATAGATAGATAGATAGATAGATAGATAGATAGATAGATAGATGGATAGCTAGATACAGTAGATAGATAGATAGATAGATGGCCGCTTCACAATTTTCAACAGCTTCCCAATCCATCCATCTATCCATCTATCCATCTATCTATCTATCCATCTATCCATCTATCCATGTATCTATCTATCTATCTATCTATCTATCTATCTATCTATCTATCTATCCATCTATCATCTATCTATCTATCTATCTACTGTATCTATCTATCTATCTATCTATCTATTTATCTGTCTATCTATCTATCTATCTATCTATCTATCTATCTGCCTATCTACTGTATCTATCTATCTATCTATCTATCTATCTATCTATCTATCTATCTATCTATCTATCTATCTATATATATATCTATCTATCTACTGTATCTAGCTATCCATCTATCTATCTATCTATCTATATATCTATCTATCTATCTATCTATCTATCTATCTATCTATCTACTGTATCTAGCTATCCATCTATCTATCTATCTATCTATCTATCTATCTATCTATCTATCTATCTATCTATCTATCTACTGTATCTAGCTATCCATCTATCTATCTATCTATATATCTATCTATCTATCTACTGTATCTAGCTATCTACTGTATCTGTCCATCTATCTATCTATCTACTGTATCTGTCCATCTATCTATCTATCTATCTATCTATCTATCTATCTATCTATCTATCTATATTCTAAGTCTGATGAATGGAAATTCTGAACTGCAACCTGCTCACTCATTGTGTGTTTGAGTAAAACCATCACAAAAAGAATAACATGTACAAGTAAACAAGTTATTTTGTCCTAGCAAGGGATTATGGTTGCCAGTTTGATTGTTGTGGAACAATATGATTGTAATCCAGTCTCATGTAGTCTGTAGCTCCACAATGTTGAACACTCCCCACAGCTTGGAAACGCGCCTTCATAGTTTGTAGGTGAATTACACACATAGCAGGTTTGAAAAACTATCTACGGTATTCTGAGAGATCCCATGTCAAATCTGGCATCTGCCACTTAGAGAATTTGGACCATACGCTGCTTTAAATCTGTCCATGATAAACGTTTACTCGGGGTGCATTCGGCAAAACATGTCTTTATAACAAAATGAGATGGTAAAGAGCAGTTTCATGATACAAACTGGGTTCAGTATTTACATTTAGTAAACCCTACGGTCCCTGCCAGTTCTCCTAGGGTCTGCAGGGCGCCAAAATGGCCGACCTCCCGTTCCAATGGCCTTTAACTACAGGCTTCAGCGGAAAATGACCACCTCGAGTCTGCCTCGACCGCCCTGCACGGCGACAAGCACAACAGAGAACCGTGATTGGTGGTTTAGTGACAGATGTGTGCCATGATTGGTGGGGGCCGTAATTCAGGCTGTAATTTGGGTTTGCAATTTAAGTGGAAATGTAGGTGACTAAGAGGTTTGTTTGCTTGTGTGTGTGTGTGTGTGTGTGTGTGTTTGAGAGAGAGAGAGAGAGAGAAGAGAGAGGAAACAGCCATGTGAGAGGGATGGACATGCTCAATTGCAGGGAGATCTTAGATACAGTTTTCCTTCTTCCTTTTTCTTTTTACCCTTCTCATGACTCCATGAACTTTCCACCAACTCTCTCAAGATTCAAGATTAACTTTATTGTCCCACATCGTGGGAACTTTGTCTTGGCCACTTAACCCATGCTGCAGCCATAGTACAAACAAATAAACACAGACAGCATGTACAAACAACAGATACTGTACAATACCACACAACACACCGTACTATGGTCCTGATGGTGTATAAAAAAAACAACAACATGGTGTCATGCAATGCATTAGTTAAACATTACTCAAAATAAATAAATAAAATCAATAAAAACCAAAAAAAGAGAGATCACAAGTACAACAATTACAAATCTCCATCGTCATGCAGGCCTGTTCTGCCTTTTACTTGCGGCTATTTAGGAGCGTAATAGACACCGGGATAAATGAGTTCAACGCACTAGAAGCATGACAGTAAGACATGACATCATTTCCTATTTAATCCTTTGCGACTTCCTGTGGTCTGGGAGTCTCAAGTGTCTTCCCCACATGAGCTAGTGACTCACAATGTCCAAGTCATGAATATGCTTTTGAGGTCAAAGGTCACATTTTTGAGGGTTCAGGGAACATTTTCATTATTTTCAAGTGTCATCACACCCAGATGTGGGATAATGTAATGTGTGTGTGTCAGTCATTTGTGTGTGTGTGTGTGTGTGTGTGTGTGTGTGTATGTGTGTCTGTGTGTATGTGTGTGTGTGTGTCAGGTTAAATCATACCTGCCAACACTCCCGTTTTTCCCGGGTTTCTCCCGTTTTTTAGCCCTATCTCCCGGACCCCTCCCAGTTTGTTATTTCTCCCGGGAAACTCCCGTAATTTGCAGGGACCAAACTCCTTTATAAATCATCGGCCCAATATTAAATTTAAATGGTGATGAAGGGGGCTTTTCTCTGAGAGGAAACCATGGCTGGAAAAGAGGAAGTATCTCCTTATTTTTGTTGTAGCTGCACAGCTGCAGTGCTGAAAGATAGGCAGCTCAGAACACACATGCACACATGCACACATTCACACGCACGCACGCACACACACACACACACACACACACACATACCCGTTTTTGTTATCCGGTGGGGACTCATGACATAGCGAATGTACATGGGGACCCTTTCTAAACTACCACTTCTAAATGAGCTAGAGACATGGTTTCAACTCCAAAAATTCTTTTTTGATTCTGGGATCCTGAAAATCACTTAAAATGTTAGGATTTCACAAATAAAGGTCAAACCTGACATTCACCAACTCTATGGGGACACATGGCAAATTCTTTTAATATTTACAATATTTATACCCCCATTCCATTGAAATACTCCTCCTTCTATTATATAAATTTTTTTTCAGCTATAAAGACCACATATTTACTTTTATCACTCGTTGTTGTATAGTACAGGTGAAATAATTAAAGTAGCCACCAGGTGGCGCTTCCATGGTTTTTGTTTTTTATGTTTTGATGCTCCTCTTGCCTGTTTTAAGTTTGTTTTGGCCATTTAATGGTTTTTTTAATTAACTGTTTTCTGATTCTGCAAGGGTGGACAAGCTGGCTTAAAGAGAGTAGCTCTGCTCCGCAAACAGACCTGTTATGCCCTATCCTCCACTCAAACACCAGACTACTGACATCACAATAAAACCGCTGATCATATTTATACCCTATATACCCTCATTGATAAACATATAAAAGAATATACATGCTTTTTTATTTACTTTCAAAAAGCTTTAGTGTATATTTGACACAAGATTGTTCTACAAAGCTACTGAAAGTAATGTAAAGGGCATTTTAATGACTTTTTAATGAACGCAGGACTTTGTATGCTGTACAAAAATGTAAAAACAAAATGCCAATTAGAATTTGGCTAAAACTCATTTGAGTTGTGTGTTTGAACCAAGTGCACTCCATACCAGCGAGGTGGGGGTCCGGTCCACTTACAAAACAAGAATTGAATCAATAAGATAACACACTATTGACACCTTGCATGCAGAGTTCTGTAAGCTTCTCCTACATGTCAAGAGGAAAACTAAATATAATGCAAAGAGGCAGAATTAGGCCAGTTTATCAGAACTTAAAACCAAAAATAAGCAATTAAATTTTGGACACATCTAAACATAGTGACCCCCTCTCATATTATCAAGTGCCAAGAGATGAACAAAAATGGACACCCGTTTACCCAGCTGAGTTCACAAACCTGTTCCACCAAAGCATCAGGAACATAAACAACTCAACTAGATTACACCACAGCTTAAACAAAACTACATCATCTATTTTCCAATAGATGATGTAGTTTTGTTTAAAAACTACATGTTTTGTTGCTCTAAATCAACAGGACACCATAGCAGATTATTTGAGCATGGTTACGGATCGGCACAGTACAGACTGAGTGCGCACAGCCTTGCCATTGAAAACAGGTGACAAAGGAAAACCTGGCTCCCTGTAGAGCAAAGGCTGTCCACTGATTGCACCCTTAGTGAGCCTAAAACAGAGCCAAACTTCCTCACTTAACATGTCAAATATATAAACATTTGGAAACTATATTTCCAATGAATATATATAAGAACCAAAATGTTTTCTATAGCTCTCAGATTAAATTATATTACCAGTCCTACTGGGAGAGGACACTAAGAGCTGTGAGCAGGCAGCAGTCTGTGTTGCTTCCATAAACTGAGGGACAGTGAGTGACAGCAGTTGCCTGCACCTTGTACTTGTTTTGTTAATTTTTCTTCGTTTCCTGTCGGTATTGTTACAACCAACCTTTGACTTGTAGTACTTTATATATTCTGGTTCATTCAGGAAATGCCACAGAAGCAATGGTGTTTACATTGCAGATTAACTTTATTATCACAACTCATCCATATACAAATTAATTTGTCCTGGCTCTTTGCTATGATCATTCCTTCTCCTTCACCTTATTGTCTTACTTCCTACAAACCTGTCTGTCTCTGCTGACCTCGATTTCTCTCTACAAACCTGTCTCTCTCCCTGTACGTGTTTCTCTCTCTTTACCTCTGTTTCTTATTTTAAAAAATGTTCAGGAACACTTTCTCTTTCTACTCACCCATCTATCTCTCCCTACATAGTCTCTCTCTCTAATATACATACCTGTCTCACTCTCTAATCTACATACCTGTCTCTCTCCTTTCTACATACCTGTCTCTCTACATACCAGTCTCTCTCTACACACCCGTCTCTCTCATTTCCTACATACCTGTCTCTCTCTCCCTGCAAACCTGTCTCTCTCACCAAACCTTTCCTCTCTCTCTACAACCTGTGTCTCTCTCTACCTCCATTTCTCCAACCACCCATGACCGACTACCACAATGTTGTTTAGGATAAAAATGTAAATGACATCACTCAATGAAATAATAGTCAGAGCATGTTGACATATTAAATTTGAAAACAAAAGAGCTTTAACAATCTTAATAAAATGTCGTTGCATGCTCAGATATGAGCTGAATTCAAGTAAGCGCTGTACCTAGTTGTGGGATTGTAGAAGTACTTAGATGGCAAAAAAGAATTATGTTCAGTGATTACAATTTAGATTTCCATTGGTTATTTTCTAGACGCTTTAAAGTATCAATGCGGTTCTTCACATAGAACTTAACTGCCTGCCAGCTCCTTCCCCTAAGCACCTCTGAGGATCCCTTGATAGATGCTTCACACTGGGCTTTACCAGGAACCCTGCCAGAGTTGATGTTGTCCATGAGATTGCTCTCCACAGCCTGGACCTCCTTCGTGCTCCACTTCTTCTCGCCATTGTTGATGAACCTTAGACAAAGAAGTAAGGCCAATCAATATAAAATTGCTTGCAGAGTTTAAAGATTAAAAATCTAAAATGATGGGTGTCTGGACAGTAGTAACTAGGTGGTTTCTATTGTCGCGTAATAATAATAATAATAATAAGTCATTTAGACTGAAAAAAAACTGTAAAAGTGTGGTTGTTACAAGGGGGACTAGATGGCAACTAGATGGTTGCTAGATGTTACCTCATAACCACCTAGGGCTGCACAATAGAGACACAGCACATAGCGTCATACTCCCACCAGAGAGGAAAACATCTTTCTGCTCTCCATCGACTTGTATTGGATGAAGGTGCCTCATCTTCAATTTTGTCTGCTGGCAAACCGAAACATTCCTAAAAGCTGCCGTGTGGTGATATTTACTACCAACAATGTATAGAACCCAGAACCTAAGTTTTCATAAGTTGTGGAACCGAAAAACTGAGCTTTTATGATGACTAAAGTGGATATAGACGTGAGGAATCAGCAGAGAGAATGGTTAGACTGTGGGATTCTGACACTAAGCTAACAATATGCCCAATGTTACGTTTGCAGCAAGCATTTTATTAACAAGTCAAATATCCAAATGTCAGTTTTAGACTATCTACAGTCTGTAAGGTAAGCTAACACAGGTAATGTTGGACATAACTTTAGTTTAGTGTCAGGATTCCGGTCTTCCCATTCTTCCTGCTGATTACTCATGTTTCTGTTGTCCCCTGGTGGGCGGGACTTTAAATACAATCCGTCTCTATATGGAGAAAAAAAAATAAAAGCTTTTCTTTTTTTTGCCACAATATACATTTTTACTTAAAAAGTAAAAATTCATGATGATGTAATATTTTGTTGGGGTCTTTTTCCTATATCTGAAAAACATGATTTGTAGGCCAGGGCATCTCTGTTTCTTCAATCTACATATTGCACTTGGCCATATTGTGATTTTGATAATATTTTTGATTAATTTTTCAGCCCCATAAGTCCCTAACAACTACTTAGCAAAACCCAAGCAATGCTCTACCAACCACCTGGTTGGTATTGCACTTCCTTTTTTAGCCTTGATCTGGCTGCAAGTAAGTACCGGTTTCATTTACTTACTACAAAATCAGCTTTATATCACATAGGACTACTTAAATAACATGAGACATTTGTACATAGCTGACCAGATCCCTTTTAGTTAAGCTCACATGCAAATTCACAATTACCTTTGTCTTTGTAAATCATTGTCCAAAACCAATTTTTACGTTAATCTTGATTGCTATACCTATGTGAGTACTGACGAAAAATAAAAAATGAGTCAAATCGGTGCTAGCTACACGGAGCTGCTGCAGCTAATGCCCAGAGCTCCCACTCAGCTAAAACAGCAGTTTTGGTGGCATAAGATAAAGAGTGCCTTTGTGCCTCTTAACAGACACAAAATGCAATTAAAATGTCTGTACAACATGAACAGGGCCCTTACATGACAACTAGATGCATTTGTGTTCAGCCCGGCTTCTGTAATAATCATCACAAAGCAGTTCCCTGTGTATTTGTAGCATTTATATCCATTTTGTGTGTGATCCATCTAGCGTTGGTGAGTAGCAGTCTTGTCTGTGCTGATTGTTGTGGTTTCCTTAGCCGGGCTAGAAGGCCCGGCCGGCGTCCCAGCTTCTCCTTCCTGCCTGCCCTCCTGGCTTACCGTGGCCGACAACAATCCAGTGAGCGCCCGCTGGTCTGGTGGAGGTCTTCCAGAAGACCATTCAAGCCTTTGTTGATAAAATTTATATTTTATTTCCCCCTCAAAAATAGGTAATTGAGCACTGTAGTGGTTTTGACCATATTAGTGACTATGTTACTACATGGAAACGGGCCAAATGATGCCTGTTTCTTGTACAGTAATAGCGTTACTGAAGGCTAGCTCTAGCTCCATAGTTACATTACTCCAAGCTTCTTCCTTTGTGAACGCCTCCGCTCTTCACTCTTCACACACGACGCTCCTCCAACCTGCACACTGTTTACCTTTTCCTGCTACAACTTAATTCAAACGGGACTTCAGCGCGTCTGTAACACTATTTTACTGTACAAGGCAAACATAATTTGGTCCGTTTCCATGTAGTTACATAGTCACTAATATGGTCATAATCACTACAGTACATTTACAGTACTACTACTACATTTTTGAGGTGGGAAATAAAATATTTTGCAGCGAAGGCTTGAATGGTCTTCTGGAGGACATCCACCAGACCAGCGGGCGCTCGTTGGATTGTTGTCGGCCGCGGTAAGCCAGGAGGGCGGGCAGGAAGCAGAAGCAGGGACGCCGGCCGGGCCTGCTAGCCCGGCTAAGGAAACCACAACAATTAACACTGGCAAGACTCCAACTCACCAACGCACACAAAAATGGATATATATGCTACAAATACACACAGAACTGCTGCGTGATGATTATTACCAAAGCCTGGCTGAACACACTCACTCATCCCAGACGGCAGCTAGCAGCTAACAGGGTAGGTGAATTTAAACATTGGCTAAATTGCTAAATGCATCTTGTTGTCATGTAAGGGCCCTGTTCATGTTGTACAGATGTTTTAATTGCATTTTGTGTCTGTTAAGAGGCACAAAGGCACTCTTTATCTTATGCCCCCAAAACTGCCGTTTTAGCTGAGTGAGAGCTCTGGGTGTTAGCTGTATTAGCTCCGTGCTGCTAGCACCGAATCGGCTCATTTTTTTTGCTATCGACGGTACTCACATACAGTAGGTATAGCAAGATTAATATAAAAATTGCCAGGAGTTCTCCTTTAATACTATTGATTACAGAAAAATGCCATATCATTAAATACCAAATTTAAGAAAGGCAGGCGGGCGAGGCAAATCCCATCAGTGGTAGTGAGCCAAATTTGTATATTTTCTGAAAATGGCTAAGAAAAGTATTGGTCTAGAGTTTAAGATGTTTTGGCTGTGATTAAGCTAGAGTTTTAAACAAGCACAAATTTACAATAGCTGCGACCACTTAGTGCTGTGGAACCGGTACCAGGTCCGTCGGACTTAACAGGTTAAAACCATACAATTTCCCCCACTACTGTTATTGTCAGACCAAGTTGTGCATTGGATTGTATGTGAACTTACAAATACACTTTCTGCTCTCTTGAGTTCAGGAACACTTATGTCCTTTTCAGGGACGGAACTTAGTTCAAGGATCACTGTAGAGTCAGAAGAGCTCTGGTCCATTTCCTGGGGATTAAATACAAAGCAAACAATTATTGTTGTTAGTTAAAATAAATGTATGCCATTTACTTATTGATAATTGTTCTGTTAAAACTAATTTATTTTAGAATTCCTCTCCCACTACATTCCATATTAGTATTACTATGCACCACATCTAACGTACCTAGTATAACCTGCTAAACTGACTGACTCTACTCTACCTTTTGGTGACCTTTTAAAAGCTGTAATCTTTGACACTGATGATGATGATGGATAAAGCCTAACAAGCATTTTTTTCCAGATTAACCTAATGATGAAAATGTGACATATTATAGTGGGATTCATGTAGGCTTATTATTATTTGAGATTATGTACAACACGTGTATTTTATAAAACAAAATCTACAATACAATGACTTACACAAAGCAAAACCTTACTTGGAAAAAATATGAAACCTACAACTCAGGCTAAATACTGGATCATCCTGCAATGGCCCACTTAAGCCAGTCCATGATGCCATGTTGTTCAATAAAAACATGATGCAGAGAGGAAGAGATTGCTAGGTGTGTTTGCTTGAAAAGTAGGAAGTTTACATTGGCATGACAGAAAGGTAGGCTGTTTGATTTGTGTTGCAGGCTAGTTGACTTACGGCGTGAGTTTAAGCAGCAGCCATAATGAACCGATAACATGTATGAGGGCCAATGGCAAGAATGCTGTGACTGAATAAATACAGTTGCTAAGCATAATAAAACATAATGCTAATGTTACTAGCTACAGCTCTTCTTATGGTGCTGTCCGAGGTTTCTTCCTAAGAGGGAGTTTTTCCTCGCCACTGTCGAACTGCTTGCTCTTGGGGGAATTTTTGGGGCTTTGTAAATTATAGAGTGTGGTCTAGATCTACTCTATCTGTAAAGTGTCTCGAGATAACTCTTGTTATGATTTGATACTATAAATAAAATTGAATTGAATTATGATGCTGCTGAACTTTTCTCATAAACTTGTAGCTGATGATCACATTATTATTGAGGGTGCAGTTATAGGAAGTCATTACAGGTAGCTGTTGGTCTGTTTACATTTTCCACTTTAAAAATACATACACAGGGAAAACAACATTGTAAACAAATAGCTAATGTTTCTGCCTTGCCGCAGTAATTTATGACTATGAAGGTAAATATGGTGCAAAAGCGTGAGAGAAAATGTTCCACCTATTGAAAAATATTCACACAAAGAATTTCACAAATGTGTAGATTGATTTTACAGATACAATGATAGCTGCAAACTTGTAATGCAACATTTACCCATCATTGTTTTAATATAAATAATAATAATATATAAAAATCAGTAAACGTTGCATTACAAATTTGCTACTGTCATTGTATCTATGGTAAAATAAATCTACACATTTGTGAATTAGTGTTATTACATTCAGATCAAGGTTGTGAGAATGTTTTCTATGAGTGAAAATCTCAATTTCCAAGTTCAGATTTTTGTTATGTCCTCTGGAAGCTGGTCCAAAGATCGACACCATAGTGGTTAAAAGCTGCTTCCCCGTTTTGTTCTGACAGTAGGTTTCAGTAGTAGTTGCTAATGTTTTTAATCTAAGGGTTGTCTTGGTTGATAATGTTGTTGGAATATGTCATGCAGGTAGTTTGGTCCCATCCCCTTTAGTTACTAAAACTAACAGAAGTGTCTTAGAATCCATTCCTGTATTAAATTGGGAGCCAGTGTAAGGACTTTAAGACATGATCTGTTCTTTTTGTTTTAGTAAGGATCCTGGCTGAACTATTCTGTACCATTTGGAGTGGTTTTTAAAGTCTTTTTAGGGAGTCCAGCACATTGCAATAATCAATCCCACTAGGAAATGAAAGCATGTATGATTTTTTTTCAAGATCCTCCTTTGAAATATATTCTTTTGGTTTATTGATATTTTTAAGATGAAGAGTATAATGATTTTATGACTGTTTTAATGTGACTGCTAAAATTTAGATCATTATCTATAAGGACACCAAGGTTGTTTTTTACCACTTTCTTTGCTATTAAGCCCTTCCTTTCAAGCAAGGTAGAAAGTTTGCATCTTTCCTCCTTTCCGAAAACTACCACCTCAGTTTTATTTTTTGTTAAGCTGGAGGAAGTTCTGTGATATCCAAGTATCTATTTCTTCAAGGCACTGTCAGAGAGTGTTAATGGGGTTATAGTCATTAGTAAAGATATGACAGGGAGATAAATATGTTTACAACAGAACTTAAATAGATCAAATTGAAACGTTATAGAGCATCAGGGGTAATCTCATTTGGTAAACTATAAGATGGCAGCCATAGAATGTTGAGGATGTTTCCATACATTGCATTGTTTGATGTGTGACAGTGCATGACAGGGTTTTCCCTGAGATTTCCAAGCGCTTAGGTGCAATGACGTCCACACATTCATTTGCATATTGGTGATGTCATTAAACAGTTATTTTGCAAAAGCTTAGCCGAAGTTGTTGTTGGTTGCAGCTGGGAAGGATCATTAGAAGCAAAACTTGGAGGAGCTTGTCACTAAAATGAGAATAGCTTGTCCACCTTAAAGGTCAGCCCACCGGTTGGTGAGTGAACCTTAGCTAAAGTTGTGCAGCTCTAGTGCTCTGGCCCGTTCAACCTTCGTTTCACTTTAAAACCAAGCAGGTAGCAAGCAGGAGACGGGAACTTGGCTTTGGTCTTGAGGAGTTGTAGCAATTACCAACAGATATACTGTACACAGACTAAAATTCTACATTCACATCTATTATGCAAATGATTATTAACTTTATACTCACAGTCCCTCTCTTTTTCCACCACACACTATCTAATGTGTCGGCTGTACCTGGGGGCTGCGTGTGCAACATGCATGGTGTGTGTGTATTGGTTGTAACACTGTTTGTGTCCATCATACAGCCACGTGTCCAGAAGACAACAAGCAGGAGCCCCTCCTGTTCATCGGCTTCTATACAGTCTATGTTTGCAGTCCAGATGATGTCAAATTGTTTTATGTTTATATGCTTTGGCGCTGCCCCTAAGCTCTATAATGGCAGAATAACCCTGCATGAGACTCAGAAAGTTGGATTTATCAACAAAACTGCAGGTGGAATACACATTACATCGAAGCCTTTTGCCATGCAACACATCCACTTTCTGAGTCTCATGCACCAAACCAACACTGATTTCCATGACAATATTTCCAAACAAACATTCTATAGCAGACATTTAATGTGTACCCAGCAAAATGACCAAAAAAGAGATCATTAAGTGCAAATTCATATTATTATGAGTTGTCATAATTATCACTACGACCTGAAGAATTTAAAGGGCTGTCACGGTGACCATGAATGGTTGTCAAATCTTCTTCCTGCAAGTCATATCATATATCATATTAGTCACACATTTTAGCTGCATTTCTCCAGTTTATTAACAGTAGATTAGGCAGTGCGTATCACATGCACCATCAGAGGTGAGTATAACACTGTATGTCCATATTTTCAATAAAATTAATAGCTACAAAAATTTTACTTCCATTGTGTCTGGACGAAATTGAAAACTTTGAGTCTAAAGGGGCTTTCAACATTATACATCTTTCTTAAGCCATACATTATGCTCATATGTGTAATAAATAAATATAGCAGATTACAATACAAGCTTATAAACCAATTAACACTACAAAACTGTCAAATATTAGTCAGAAAACATGATAGGATGGTTTTTATGGGAAAATCTTTAAAGTACAACATATTTATCTCTCTGGAAGATGGTTCCCCAGCCCCCTCTCCTTCTGTAGTCACCACTCCCTCTCACTCAACACCCCCACACCTCCACACACAGCACTATCTGATTCTGACTGCAAGACACATGTTGTGGTACACTTCATTCAGCTCAGTATCAGTGCATTTTAACATTACTGCAGCCATCTCTTGATTTATACTTTTTGTTTTAAGCCCCCAACACACACACACACACTACATTATGAGTAAAAAAGTTGCAAAATGGCAAAAGGTCACGGCATGTGCACATTACAAAATGGCTGAGCCTGGTCCTGAGAACCACACCTGCTACTGTCCTAAACTAAGGTTCCATTTGACCACGACTGACTCACAATTGTACTGTAAACTAAGATGAGATGTTGGTTTTATTGAGTTAACTGTTGAAAGCTGCCAGTAAAACTAGCTAGCGTGCTTATTTAGGCTGACAAGATATAAAGTTAGCCTTCTAACATTTTATTTTCAAATGTTATCTATAAGAGTTTGCTTTACATGTAGAAAACAGTTACAAATCTATTTTTAAAGCAGAAGTGTATGCTTGGATTAAATGGAAGTAAAATCAATTTTAGACTCACCATCTCTCCCTGATCGCATGACTCCCAGCCTGCTCGTCCATACAGTGAAGATCTGGCCTTAGAGTTCACAGCTGCAGTGAGGGGGAGGGCTGGAGCACCATAGGGACTCCGGTATATACACACTGGCCACATGGCCAGAGTGGGAGATAAGCGTGAGTGGGATGAGGACTTGAACATTGACATACAGTATTGTAACAGTGTTGTTTTTCTTTTAAACAGCGTCAGTAGCTCAATTTGAGAAAGCTTGATCGAAACCAAGCGAACCCTGAAACCTTTCAGCATACAAGCAGGCGAGGATGGCTTTTGGCTTAACTTGAAATAAGATAATTATTGGTGCAATTTTTAATTTATTATTAGTTAGTTTTTTTTTCCTCAAAATTAAGCCAATGACAAGAGTGTACATACTAAATGGATAGATTTTTTCCTCATTAGGAAAAATTAATAATAATTACCGTAATAAGTATTTTTATCTTACATGATTTTACACTTAACATTCATCAAAATATCTGTATAGATCAGAGCAATACGTGGCACC